>NC_051157.2:24509240-24659240 GCF_013339745.2 Dermacentor silvarum
TTAAGACGGATAACTGATTTTTAACAATCGAACGCTGTCTCTCAAAAAAGTACTGCAGCAATACAAATTAAGAAGAAACATTTCTTATAACATTTTGTTAAGTGAGTACAAAGAAGTGGATCGGAGGGGCTCGACATTCAGTGACGACCATATGAACTACACCGTCAATGACAGCGTCTTTTATGCGTCTTCTACACGCAACTTTTACGATTTGTCCCCTACAGGAGGTTTAACCAACTTTTCTTCGAGAGACTTTCTTCTTTCATTCTTTCTTCTTGTCTTTTTTTTTTTTTTGTGTGTGTGTGTGTGTGTGTGCACGAAAGCAGACGGTTTGCGGAGAAAGCACACAACTTAAAAAGTGGTAGCAGACAGCCTTGCTGTAGGTTAGCAACGAGTTAACAAGGAGAGAGGTAGAGAAATTAAAGGCTCTTCCTTCGGTTGCGCTGTTTCTTTTCTGGCGCATTGAAAAATGCATTCAGCGCACAGCAACATGCCACATGTACACTCTATAGCAAGTAAATATGTTCCAACTGAGTCACTAAATCTAGCTACAGCGGAGGAGAAATTAATAAAGAGAAGCGCTGAGTCACCGCACTGGCACAATCTAACGGTTTCACAAAACAACTTAAGTTCAGCAAGATCTGTGCACCCTCAACACTTAGTATTCGCACGATGTGAACAAGTTCTGGCATACGGCACAGAACGCGCGCTTCCCGAAAAACTGAAGCGGGCCACCGTCCAAGAAAGATAGAATACAGCGTCCCGCAATTCCGAAACGCTTGTGATTACGGCTCGCCGTATATAGTACAGGTGAAAATGCGCGCAGAAGCTCATTCGCATGACGTCAACGACCGACTCATGAGCACCGACCACCTATACACCTGGCCGCGTCACGACACATCGGCCAAGCAGGCCTGCCGTTTATGGTAGCGGAGAGAGCGTCCAAGGTACACGAGCGAACTGACGGTCGGACCCCTCAGGGCACAGCAAACTAGCGTTCCCCACTGCATCCCACGGTAGAGGCGGATGACGGCCGCGATATAAAATTTGCGATTTCTCCAACCTCCCCCGTTATTTCTGTTCTCCCAGCACAGCGTATATTCCGAGCCACAGGCACAGCCTGCGGCAATAGCTCCTTCATCGATTCCTCGCCCACGGAGCGCTGCGCAGCAGTCGTTTTCCCTCACTCATCTCTCGGACATATGCTCCTTTACGCGGTTCGCTTGTCGCCGCTGAGCGAGGAGAAGATAGAATGAAAAGAAAAAGAAAACCCTCGAAAAAGAGAGGTAGAGTATGAACAGAGCGAACGGCCGCCGGCCGGCTGCCGGGCCAACCGCCGACCACCCGTTAATCGGCGCCGTGCGTGTTTGCGGACAGTGAGCGCGCCGGCACTTATCGTTCATTAACCCGTCGAGCCACGGGGCCGACGATAATGAAGCGGTGGTCTCCGGCCCTGCTGCATACTTGGGGCTTTCCCTCCATTCACGGCACCACAACACACATAGCTCCCCCTTCTAACCGAGCGTTTTTTTTGGCGCGCCATCGGCCATCGTCGCTTGGGCCCTCGAAGTGTGCGCGCGCTCTCTTTCAACTCTCCCGCGCAGCACGCTTCGCAGAACCTCTCGTGGCTCCGTGTGGCCGGTTTACCCAATTCATAACGCGCTGTTCTTCATCACTTCTCTCGCCGTAGCAGAAATAAAACGCGAAACCGCTTTGGCGAAGCAGTTAAGTGCCAATTATCAACTCTCAAAACGCGCGAAGTCTGCGAGCAGCAAATCGACTGAGATAAACACCGACAGCCGGAACGCGCAAACAAATTTTACGTGCCGTGTTGCTTAATAACCACCTGCATGAAAGTAGAACGTGCGCGAACCTAGAATACCGGAGACCAAGGTACGCAGCGTGCGGGCTGCCATTGAATGAATGCACTTGCTCTGCTTTTCGAAACTTTCAGCTGCCTGCGCCTCATTCACTTGAGACGAAGGCAGGAGCGCACGTTCGCCACATAGGGGTAGAAAATGCCGGGGGAAAAAAATACGCAGAAAAGCACGTCGAGAGAGCTGTGCCTAGGACGTGATCTCGTCACGATGCTATGACGCTCTTGAAATCATAGAGCTCTTCAGAGTTAATGGCCCGACTGTAACTGCAAACTTCATAACATCGTTCTACAGGGTGCCGCTGTACCAACCGATCACCAGCATTGTTTACGTCGTCGGTACCGCGTGAACTTTTGACGAAAAGGTGCATGCTACGGATTCATATACGCTGGTTTTGTAGTATAGCTCTTTGTTACACGTATACTTCGAAAGCGTGAGTCTCACACGACAATTGTCAAAGCACAGCTAAACCGACACACATTGACACATTACTCTTTAGAAATACTCCCCGCATTTATTCGCCGGAAGAAGTTGCAGGAGAAAATAGCGAACTTATTTCACGAATTCCATGCCCTAAAACGGGGGTGTTCATGGCCGGCAAAAAACGAAAACGAAGTGGATGCAGCGTCATGCTCCGCTCCATCGGCTCTGCGGCGAAGTCCAGGGCGGCCTTCAGCCTTCCGCTGCTGGCATGAACGTTGAGCGCGCGAACACTATAGCTATCCTACTACGCGCAGCTGTGTGCATACCACACCGTGATGCGTACATTAAATAGAGCGGAACGGACTGTAACACCTTAAGCTAGAAACGCTGACAGCATTCCTTTTGTCTCGTCTCGTGCACCATTGAGGTGCGACGCCTGCAAGAGCGGTGGCGGCGCTCCTCATCCCGCCAACGTTGTGGACGCCTGCTAGATGCAGTTGCCTCGCGTGCTGCGTCGCCCGCCGACACATCGCCCCCGCGTATTCTCAGAACACAGTCTGAGGAGCTTCAGGGCAATGCTAAACTTTGCAATCGCCTTGAATATTTCACCGTTCGGGTGAAAGTGGCTTAACCTTTCTCTTTTTAACGGAGTCTTCACGTAATTCGATCTATCTTATGCAAGCCGCGAGAAGTTGCCAGGTTCAGTTTTGCTTTAAGAAAGTGTAATTCAATTGTTTCTCCAATCTTCACCACTTAACCATCCCCAGTCACTTCACAAAGAATTGGTGCGAAAACTTCAAGGTCGACCTGTAATTCTCTTCTGCAAACAACGCCACCGCTTTGTTTGTGTCTGCCGATATAAAGTAACTTTAACATTTACAACCGGTGTCGCCATAAAGGAACGTACCTTAATGTACATCAGCGAAATCCTCTCTGACTTCTCTTACAACTCGAACAGCAGCGTGCTACATTTTAATCTGCGCCTTAACATGAACAACTGTGAAAGGCTGCTTCTCTGGACAGGCGTCGAGATTGCTGGCACGTGCGACCCGCATTCAAGATCGCAAACGAACCTATTCCCACTCGCTGACTTTCGTTACAAACGGCGAGTAGCAAAACTGACAAAATCCCAACGGAGCGACCCACCAGAAATAATTCCGCGTGTTCCTGCGCGACAATTCTTATCTCTACATCCAGGCTGCATGCATGCATCTACACGCATATGCACAAGCGTCGGCTCACCAGCCGTCAATGAGTTGAGGAAAATCCAGTTTCAGTTCGCAGCTCAACCCCCCGCCCCGAGAGCCTCGCTCTCAATATTTTTGTTTGATTAATTGCGCTAAATTGGCCACTTCGCGACGTTCAAGTGTAGGACTCTTTCCTCTCGTGCGTAAAGTTTGTACGGACAAGCTTAAAATAACAATACGGTCGTGTCATTCGAGGAGGCGACATTTCCTCGCAATTAAGCAATTACATTTGCCCCGACCACCGGCCCGCCTATAATTAGAGCAGCCCTAAAGCTGCACTGTCATCGACCCACCGTTTATTTCTGGCCGCGAAAAACCATTAACCTAATTGACGCGACAGTCGCGCCATATCGAGATGCTTATCTGGATGTCACCCGTTCTGAGGATGCGTGTATGATTGTGTCTCGGCGCCGGCTTCCTTTTCATTCGCGAGGCAAACGGAGACTTCGCTAACCAAGACAACACGTTGCTAGCTAAACTTAGAAGCTCCAATCGCAGTACACGGCGCTGCCCTGAGCAGCCGTAGGTGTTACGTCTAGACGCCAGTCGCTAGCGTACATCTGTTGCTACCAGATTACCAGAGAATTTTTTGCAGAAATGTCAAACAGAACACGGAAACTTTCAAATTTAAAATTTCGTTTGGTTAAATAGCAAGAAAAAATAATGAGGGGAGTAACGCATTGTCTCTCCCCCCCCCCCTCATTTTTGGGGAGTGGGCAGTGAGAGTAACACAATATTCCTGGGTAAGTTAGGAAGGTGAATCTGCGTGTTCACGGCGTCCTCACCTGTTCTAATTGAGCTCACCTTGGTTTCCAAGCTCGAATAACCACTTCTCGCGATGCAATTTCTCCAGGATTTACAATCTTTTCTTTTATCTTCAACAAGCAAACGCAAACAAAAAATAACGTAGACAAACAAACTAACTAACTAACAAGCAAGCAAGCAAGCTGCCCATAGTCCGAGAAAATAAGTAATCCTCTCCGGCAGCACCGAATACGTAATGGCCTCCCATACGTTGCAGCACGCGGCACTGTTTGCGAGGAGCATAAAAGCACGACTATGGCGGGACCATAATCCTGCAAAAAAAAAAAAAAAAAAAAAAAAAAAAGACTACAGAAAAGCTCGAGCAGCAAGAAGAGTCTGTGGATTTAGTAGCCAAAAAACGAATTACTGTGTCGTTGGCGCAAACGCTTCCTTTAGATCTTTCTAGATGAACCCATATAATCTGGCGTCAATGTAAACAGAAAGTAGACACGAGAGGAATCGTTTGTTGCGCAAAAACGAAATGTCGCACTGCAGCTCGCAAACTCAGCTCGCAAACATTCTTACCAGGCCACAAAAGGCCAACAAAAAAGCGACGGCCGCGAGCAGATGCTTCGCTTATTCCTCGCGGTAAGTTGCAGAGAACCTATACGATAAGTCCAATACACGTTTCCCTAAGGGAACGAAGCATCCTTTAGGACACAACCAATGTTTGGCAAGTGTGCCTAGCGTTCAATGCAAAGAAATACGGCATTTTTTTTGGCGTTTTTTAAAGCTGCATACGATACACGGTAACGTAGACCCACACAAAGAAAGCGAAGGAAAAATGGGGATAGACCTTATAGGCTCGAGTCACTGTAAGCGCACGAAAACAAGCCAAAAAAGAAAAAGAACACTGCGGCATAATGGCTCCCCCATTCCCGCCGCAATCGAGCCTTTATGGCGAGGTAATAAAAAAGAAAGCGCTTAGCGCAAGAAAGCAGCATCCATCTTTTCGATCCCCTATCCCGTTTTACTGCCACTGTAGAAGCTTACATAAACCTTCACTGTGGATTGCCTGCCTCTTCCGGTCCCGATATATTTTACGCAGCCGGCGACCGAGGACTCGGAAAACGAAGAAGAGCTGCGGCACTCCGCGTGCTACAGTTGGGTGTCTGGTTTCTGACAAAGGCATGTGCTTGCACGCGAGCGGTATCGAATCAAACACCAAACACGGTAGCCCGCCCACTGTAAAGCACGTCTCGTGTTTGTGCGGCGGAGTGGACCAGTATTAGTTATTTACTGAGGTGCGCGTTGTGCACAGCATGCACGCCCATTCTCTCCACTGATTTCGCATCGTATTTGTATTACAGCAAGCACAAAAGAGAACAGTCGAAGTAAACTGTATCTCTCCGCAGCAATCCATACATAAGGGAAGAGAATCGGCTTCCTTGAAGCAAGAACGCAGACACCGTTCCCTGATAACGATGAGACCAAAAAGAAACAACCACGCTACTCCCACCATGCTGCCTAAAAACCACAGCGGGCGCTCTGTCGTCGTGTTGCTCGGGGCAGTTTCTCTATCGTGCACATGGAAATGTAAACAGCAGAAAAGAGAACAAAGCATGTAACGTTTGTTTCCTGCCAGAAGCCCGCAGACTGATCTCGCTCTGTGCTGTACTGGCGCTCCGCAAGAACAGCGGAGGCGTGGCTTCCGGTCTGTGACAGCGTTCCACGAAGACCAATGAAGTTAAGATACCGAAAGCTATTTTTTATTTAATCGTCATGCGAATTGTTTGATCTCTGTTTGTTTGTTTGTTTGCTTGCTTGCTTGCATCCGCCCGAAGGCTACACAAGGCCTGTAGGCTGCAAGACCGTACGGCGCACAGGCCTACGCGGGCATTACGCATTGCCGTAATAGTAACTGGGTCTCCTTACGTCGGCGAGAACTCGTACGACAAAAACCTACGCATTGCAGCGTCGGAAATTGCCTCACCAAAGAGTCTGCTCGCCTGCAAAAAGCGGAGCGAGTAGCAGTGTTTTCGTTTGAAGAGCAACGTGTTTCGCGATTCCCGCTGCGTAAGATCTCTACTGCCGGAACGCACTACGATTCAAAAACGGTATCTGCGTCGCATCCACATTTAACATGTTTGCACGCGTTCCGCCCCCACACAAGTTAACAGGATCGAGACATGCGGGCGCAGCAATTGCTGGCCTGCGTTTTCAAGGCGATAGACCAGCCTGCAACTTCTTCCTTCTCCTCCTCCTTGGCTGGAAGAAAAACCCGCGCTTTCCCTTGCGGTAGTGTTTTTATTACCTCGAGCGCGATCGCCGCATTCGAACCTGCCATTGTTTTCCCAAAGTAATTGCAACACCCGTTCTTTTGGCAAATGCAAAAGAAAAGAAGGAAAAATCATTTTTCGGGGGCCCCGTTGCGAAAAAGTTGCAACATCAGCCTCCCATATATAAGTTCCCTCGCTCTCCGCAGCTGGGCTTCGATTCGAGACTCAGCACATTAAGAGAAAGAAATCCAAAATAATAATAATAAAGAAAGGAAGGAAGAGAAAAAGGAATAATAACAACGCTGCGCGATCTTTCTCATCTGTTTCCCTCTACATGTAGTTTTTCCCCCGTTTTAAAATTTCTACAGGGGAGCCCGAAGCCGCCGGTTGCGTACACAAAGCCTACAGATGCACAAACAGCAGCTGGACTTGACGGCCGCAGAGGCCGATACCCGTTAATTATTCGCCTGAACAGAATATAATGGCCCGCCGTGTTTTGCTCCTCGCCATGTAATTTTTGTCTGTTCATGCCGCGTCCGAAGACAAACGAGTCCGCCTTCGAACAAACACTTTCGAGTCGACATTCGACCAAAGACGTTAGGAACAAGCGAACCGAGATAGTTGGTAAACCCCCGTATGACGCTAGCGAGAAAATGCAGGGATAATGTTTGCACCGTGCGAATTTACCCTTGGCGGAGAAAACTCGACGAACACAACCTTCGCAGCGGCATTCGCACGGATCACCGCTAATGCAGCACGCGCAGTTGCGTTTGCGAATAATTTCGTCGGTGTAATTTGGTTTGGGCTATACTGCGAGATGCCGGCGCATTCTGGCACTCCTCTTTTTAAGGTGGCGGTCCCACTCCGGCGGCCCGAGCCCCCTGTTTTCAGTGCTTTTAAAGCAACCGTGGCGGCTCTTCTACTTAGGATATAAGTTTGTCGTGTATAGCATAAAAAGCTTAATTCTTGTAGATTTCAACTATATATAATATAAAGAAATTCATTGATGTGATTTAGAAATAAATGTTCAAGAAGAAGCATGAGAAACATGGTTTTTGCGAACTGTGTCACAGTTGTCAGGATATTTAGAAGAAACTACCGCATTTACCGCATTGAGGCTTGCTCTGAAGCTTTAGGACAAATTTATCTATTTCCTAGACGCAGTAAAATAATGTTGGATTTTTACTTTTTGGGTAATTTGCTTTTGAAGATTACCAAATATCGCAATCTTCTGTTGTAAACAGCCCGGCCACTACACGCTCAAGGAAGCTAAATTTTGTATAAATTAGAGTTCAAGGAATTTCCATATAGGACGCAAAATTTCATTCATGTACCTTTATTAGTTTTAAACCGCAGCTTCGTAGCTTTCGTACCTTTCCGCAAAAATGGGCAAAAGTAGGAACAGAATTCTAAATATTGCTTAATTTCGGTTGCATTATTAGGAAAACTAATAAAGGTACATAAATGAAATTTTGCACTAATCAATTTCTTTATATTATATATAGTTGGAATCTACAAGAATTAAGCTTTTTCATGGTATATACGACAACTCAATATCCTAAGTAGAACAGCCGCCACGGTTGCTCCAAAAGTACTGAAAACGCTCGTGCCACCGGAGTGTGACAGCCACCTTAAGCATGCAATATTTGAGAGTCACCGAAACTGGCGCAGCGCTGCCGAAAAAGAAAACAAACAAACAAATTATATGTATATATATGAGAAGAAAGGGAACCGAGGGGCCCGATTTTAGTAATCATATCATAGGATATGATTACTATGATGATATAGAGAATATGCTATCCTATTATATATATATATATATATATATATATATATATATGTATATATATCCTACTTGTTCTTTCATCCATTTTCATTTCCCTTAATTTATCCTTTCAATACAATTAGTAAGTACAAGTAATTGTCCCTATGTTGTCCTTGGAGTCATTGTGTTTTTGCTTCTTATGATAAGATATGATATATATATATATATATATATATATATCCTCCTGGGACCCGAATGCAGCTATGGGACATTATCGCTATTTAAGGTGGCTTTTATTGTCTGCTGTTATGTTATGAACGTGAAAAACATTGTTTAAAGTTTATATAAATGCCACGGTTAGATGCCAAAAGCTGCGTCTGCATGTCCGTGAAAAAATAACAAAATAACTATCTCCATCACCCCCTCATGTTTGCTAAGGTTAAAACTGCATTTAATTGCCTAAACGCAGAGGTGAAGATGGAACTACGTGTAGTACATTGTCATGTCGCTGTCGCGTTCGGTAAAAAACAAAAAAAAAAGAAAGAAAGAAAAAAGAACGCCCAGGTACAATCCAGCCTTCTCCATTACTAGTCTTTTTCGCACTGCCGAGCTACAACTGCCGAGATCCCACTCAATTGGGACTCCCAGTGGAACACCAAGCGAAATAACGAGCGAGAGCTCCGCTTTACAGTATACACGCTTACTCGCGTCATCGTCAGGATCCTCATATACTCGACAGAAACAGCGCTCAATCATTGCTTCACGCCAAGGAAGAGGACTCCGCCACTAAACGGCATGATTCAACCGGCGCAAAGATGAATGAAGACGCATTGCGGAGACAGACATATAGAAACGTTTCCCACAAACTCACGTCCACCGTCGCCTTCCACTGTGCAGAGGCGCATCGCTCAGCGCGTTCTTATTTCGCCCGAGCGGGCAAGGACGACAGATGCATCGGTTCGCACGGCGAGAACGGGCCCATGACCGCTCTATCCGTGGCCCACGCGACCGGCAGAAACACACACGTGCGCGTGGCGTCAAGGAGCACGCGCCGACGATCCATCCCTGTACGCGGTGCTGTGGGACGGAAACAGACGCGCAGGGATTGTGTGCCCGACAAGGCGAACTCGGCGCAGCGAAATATGCTGACTGCAGTTACGACAGTAGGTCTCGCACGCTATATAGCAAGCAGCGCAACCTGCGCCGGATTTCATGCAGTTGCGTGCATCGAGGCCACATTGGAAAACGGCAGCATCCCCCCCCCCCCCCTCATCCCATTAAAGAAAAAATGAATTCTGGGATATTACGTGCCAACTTCACGATCTCATTATAATGCACGCTGTAGTAGGGCACTCCGGATTTATTTTCGCCAACGTGGGTTCCTTAACGTGCGCCTAATGCACGGTACACAAGCGTTATTGCATTTCGTCGCCATCGAAATGCGATCGTCGTGGCTGGGAATCAGCGGTAGCCGAGGCCTACTGGGTAGGTAACTATGCGACTTAGATATCGCGTCGCTGCTTACGATTGACCTTGACGCCTTCTAACGCTTATCTGCTGCCGCAAAGTCCAAGCAACAACTCAAAACAAAAGAGATAATTTCTCTCCACAAAAGCTGCCTTCAGTGACCACAAGTTACATTCGTGACTCCTCCAACGTCGTAAGCACGAAACGAGAGTTCGCTTCGGTCTAAGGGGCTTTAAGAGTTGAATAACGGCGCGGTTAGCAATTTTCCCAAGCATGAAGGCGATTGCTGTCGTTATATTTTCAGTTGCGTGCAGCTACTTTGCAACTGTCTCCAAATACAGACGCAGCAAACCAAAATTTGAACACCGGAGCTTTCTCAAAGAAAGAGCTTACGTGATGGTCGAACGGCGCGTACGATGAGTCCGTCGAGAAGAAGCCGCAGCTAAACCTGAACCTTCCAAGGCTTCACTACGCCCCTTCAAAGGCTCGCAATTTACCGAATCGCTGCGTAGAACTGCAGCAACGTCGGCGAGAACGCGGCGCGCCGGTGAGATGTTGCGCCGCGTGCGCCTTCATGCTGCGCACGTACTCGTTCCGCGCCGCGAGCGAGCACCACCGATCAGTCAGGCCTAACAGGACACCGAGATTCAGAGGTTAGATTTCACCTCACTGCACCAACGCGATGTGACAGCTGGTTGGTGCTTCAGCGACAGGGTCAACGGCGGGCCTCTCTGCAAAAGGAGGTCGTTGAATGCAGTTGCGAGGAGCTCGGGATAAAAATATTAATAAAGGAATATGCCAATCCCACGCAGCGCGGGAAGCGATGTTTCGCGAAGCATTTTGCAGGTAGCCGGCTATCCAGCGTCGATTGGGGTTCTTCAAAGCGGTACCAGAACGACGAACGCACGTGTTTATGTTATTCCAGGAATTTGTCTGTGACGCAAGCGTGCGTGTGACGACGGGAGCATGACGACCCGATGGCACGACGACTGACGTTTTGTATTCCGGCTATGAAACGTTACAACCTGTTTCGCTACGACATGGGCCGACCCCGAAAGGGGTACAATGTCGAACAGCCAGCGTCTACGTAGCGCAACAGCGGCTACGAGGAAAATATTGGGGAATGTGGACCTCTCCAGAAGGCGGTGCAGTCTAACGCAGCGCTTCAAAGCGCTAACTGCAGCGAAGAATAAGGGGAGAGAACTTGCACGCTCTCGTTTTTATAAGAAACATTTTGCTATGCGGCGTGACGCAGGCGAAGTACAGCGGTAAGTTCACTTTAAGTTTGAGCACGTGCCCTCGATTGTCCTATGCTACGTGACGCAAGCGCCAGTCGTCTCACAGAGCTGGCTATAGCTCATTGAGCTGTTGTGCTGGGAAGACAGAGGTTTGATCCCACCTTGAAGCAATATTTTTCATCGAAGAGGCCCGAAACAAGGCGAGACGTACACCTGCCTACCCACAGCAAAGTGACTGACTGAGATGAGGCAAAGAATGCTTCGCATTTGAAACCATAGATAGTTCACTGCTTGGCAATAAATCCATGCAAACGTATTTCCTGGACTCGGTTCACACAGTGAGCAAGAGAAGACAAAGTCTCTTTTGACTCTCCTCCGCGCGATCCTGTAACTCGAGTGCATGCGAAACATCGCAAATGTTCGGGCTATCTGACTATTTTCGCGGATTTCGCCTGACTGCCTGGCTGATGGCCGGGTGCTGTTGGGTCGGAAAGAGACGATTACCAGACAGAACATGTCAAATCACCGGAGGTGGGTGGGTCGCCATATCGGCGGATGTATATCTGGATATCTATGCGAAGGTTACATGAAACTACCAGCGAAGTGGCTTATACAACACTTGTACGATTGCTGACCAAGTATGCAGAAATAATCATAATAATTATTACATAAGTTTCCTACATAAAATTAGAACGTATAATGTCGGCTCACCGGCATCGTTAAAGCACACCCATCTGTCATTGGAATGACGAATTATATTTAACGTATCCTTTCATTTACTTGATTTTCACCTATTTAACCACGCAGTATTTTTCCCACTCGGTTCTTGGCGACTCCTCGAGAATGGGCATGTCCCACTGCGTACGATTCCTACATAAAACATCAAAACATAAAGTCGTCTCTTGGATATCTCTAAAAGCACAGCGATCTATTAATAGAATGGTTAATTATATTTCATAACTTCTTTATTTACTTTACTCTGATTTAGCCATTCCATATGTGCCACTGGTCGTGCACCCGATTATTTGTTGAATAGGATGAAGGTAAACAAATTTGTGCGCATCACCGTTAGTTGCAAAGTATTTAATTAAACGCTTTACTAAAGCTTCCTTTCACATAGATTCCAAGATGTGCGTTGGATCTGCGTTTCAGTGTTTCTCGTGCTTTTATTTTCGGCTTGCCCTGCAAAGAGGTGTAGCTAGCCGACGCCGCTAAAGGCGCCAACTGCTCATTTCTTTCATTTCATTGCTTTATTTGTTTCTTTCTGCACAAAGGACAGAAAGTGGAGCAAAAGCAAAAGGCTTGTAGCCTGACAAAGGCCTTTGTCGCCCCACGAACGCACCACGAACCACAAATTACGGCTGGCTTAAACAGCTGCGCTGTTAAAGAAACTCTGCATGTCTGCGTACGTACACTGGTTCAGTACTTCCTGCTGTGACCAGCAGCTTCGGCCCAGCATCGATGCAACTTACACATCGTAAATTAATACTGCAACGCTTACTGTAAAGAGGGAAGTCTCGACAGAAAAAGAACGAGAGGCGATTGCGTCATTCAGAAAAGGTGTCTCTATACGCGAGTATAAAGCTGCCGTCGCGCTAGTGGTCTGCCGCCCAGATCACACGTCGCGGCAACACGCTGGCGTGGCGTTTGACGCGTTAATTTCCGGGTGTTTCCGCCGTTCGCTTCTGTTTCGCGTCGCGCCATTTGTACTTCCAGCGTCGCTCATTTCTCGTTCGTTATGTAAAAACGTATCGCGCACGCTATTTCGGGAAAATAAATGAAGCGCCGCTGTTTCACTGCATTACTCCTAGTCGATCGGTTTCTTTCCCGCTACTTACAAAACGCGAATGTGTATTTCCTCTGCTTCCATCAGGAAATTAAGCACGATACCCGCCGGAAAAGGACGCCGTCAGCACGTAAGATGACAAAAAGCCATTACGCTCCGCGTCAGATTGCGGCGAATGTGAAGAGACACACGTACAAGCGAAAGCAATTCATCACCGGTCGGGCAGGTTTTTCGCCGCATTTCCACGAGGACAATTGACGCGAATATAATATTTCCGTTCCCGATTATACAGGGCGAGAAGAATGTTCACTTAATCTGCATTACGCACTGTGCGAAGTATAGCAATACCCTTCTTCAACGCGCTTTTTTTAAAATAAAGCTATAGGCAGCATTTATCGATTTTTACGGATGCGATTGATTGACTCGTGGAGTTTAACATTCTAAAGCAACATTGGGGCTATGAGAAACGCCGTAGTGGAGGACTCCAGATTAGTTTTGACAACCTGGGTTTTTCTAAATACACTATCTAAATCTAAATACACGAACATCCTTGCATTTAGCGTCCCTCGAGATGTCGCCGCCGGGAACTTTACTTTTATGGCAGCGGAATAGCATGTCTTAAGTGTACCGCAGCTGTTTTTATTGCCCTCCTTCCCAATTCATTTTCGCCTTAATGGCAAGAATGAATAAATAAAATATTCCGAACGCGGCGCGTGCTGTGTTCTGTGTCCTTTCTTGCGTTAAAACAGTGCATTCTTCTCTAAGTTCGAATGAAATCGCGTTGAATAAAATTTTACCAATTTCTCAATATGTGTTGTTGAAAAGTCGACAGCCGCTGCAGTTCCCAGCAGCTATCATGATTTTCGCAGTTTCGTCACGGACGCTTCCGAGTAAGGAACGCGCACGCAAGCCGTACAGCGACGTCAACGTTCGCAGCCGCGCAAAGTGCGCCATTTAGGAAGGTGCGACACGGCCGGTTACGTATACAGCTAGCTGCGCACTGTGGGACTGCGCGCTCGATTGGCGCACGTGACGAGAAGACATGCATGCGATAACGAAGCGGGAAGGGCAGTTTGACACCACCTTAGCGCCGCTGAAAGAAAGAAAAAAAAAATAAGTAAAAGCGAACAGGAAGGATAAAATGTCGAGAGAATGGCAGTTCATTTCGCGACACGGAACGCCATTAAGAGGACAGCGAGTACAGGTATAGAAAGCGATCGGATTGGTGTCCTCGCTTCAACTTCGCTTTCTGCCGCACGGGAGCGCTGCCGGCGAATCGCGCCACACGCGCTAGGTGATTTACGCAAGCGCCGAATCGAGCACTTTGCCAAATGGCTTCCCCCTGCTGCGAAACGTCTTTCGTTCTTCCTAGTTTTTTTCCCCCGCTCTCTCGCCAGGTCTTCCCCTCCTCCCCGTGTGCGTCCGCGCTCGCGACCGCAAAGCCGTAAAACAAGAGGAGCGCCTGAAACACGTAAACGAGAGCGGACAAGCACAACAGCGTCGCAAGCGTGGTGTATAACGTCGAGCTACGGCGGGAAAAACAAAAGTAAGAAAAAGGTATCTTCCAAGAAGAAACCTATCGGAGAATATTTTACGGCGCTGCGCGCGTCTCGACCTACGGAGTTGCGAGCGTTACGAGTCTCCGTCACGTGTCCGAAAAATGCAGAAACAGGGTTGCGTCAAAGCGGCGCACGCACGTAAACGAGTGCACTTCGTATATCAAGGCCGTAAAGATGTTGCATCAGGAATGCAGTGATTTGAACGGTCCGGCGTAGAGTCGGACTCAAGTTTAATTCTCGAATCGCTCGCTGGAAGTGCAACAAGCCGTTCTTCTATCTCGGACTGATGCAACCGACTGCAATTTTATTGAAAACGCTTGTAGCAGACTTGTATAGCAGCTACACGAAAGAGAAAAAAGAAGACGAGACCTACTGTAAACCACCACACTGCGCTACTGCAAACATTTTTTTATGCTGAGGTTACGTCAAAGATATTGATTTTATTGTTAACAACACATAGCTGAAATTTCATTCCAAGGCAGGTGACTAACACGAGAGATGTTACTTGATTACTTTGCAGCTCTGCACAGGGACGTTGGCAGAAGGCATCACATTCATCGTGAAACCCAAGCTATTTACGATGCGCGCACTTTGTACAAAACACTACTTGTGCTGACTTTCTCGGGCAAGGACGATCGCGCTTAAGCCCCGGGTCGTTCGGAAGTGCACAAGTCGAATGACAAGCTGACAGCTTATCAAAACGTTTTCCTATCGAGAGATTTATGCCAAAATTAGAAATAACGCGAGTCCGACTTTGGCACCTAATATTGGTGCCTTTTTTTCTGACTCGCCAGGAATAGACCCGTATTCACACAGCAACTTTTACGCCACAGCTGTAGCGTATACGCCGCCGACTGAAGTCCAAGAATAATAAAAAAAAATGAAAGAAAGAAAAATACTTGCGGATTCGGCCCCTGATTATTTATGGCTCCTGGCAATCGTACAATGGCGCTCGCTGAGATCGAGTTCAAGCTTGTGTCTCGCCAAGGCAAATTACTCGACTTACCACGCACAGGAAAATGGCCCGCGGACCGAAACAACAGAGAAGGTTTAGCATAGCGTTAGTGCTCGATTGCTATAGGTGCCAGGTGCCACCGGACATCTGCACATGCGCAGCGCTGCAACTTTTGTGCACGCGATGCCAGCGCACCATTGAGGCAGCCGTTTGGGACAGTAACGGCAGCTACATAAAAAAAAAGAACTGATAGAACGCTACATAAAAGTCCGATGAATGTGAGACATCGAGCCGTTTTAGAAATAGCGCACCCAAACGTGTACCCAAAATTGCGCACCCTACTTGCGTCCTGTTGTACTCCTCTTTTTTTTTGCGTTCTTTTCTACGCCCGGCGGTTTGCATCCCCTAACTTTGGAAACGCGAAACCTAAAACTGCCTATTATGTACCAGTTTCACTCGAAACCGAATTCTTCTTTCATTGTTCGAAGGGCACGTGAGTAGTAACCCGACCGGCACAATAGCAGGATCGACTCGTTGGCGCGACAGGTGACAATAGCTGAAAAGAGGAGGGAGAGAGAGAAAAAAAAGAAAGAAAGCAAGAAAGGAAAGAAAAAAGCATTGAAAGATGACGGTTTAAAGCGTAATGCTGGCGCACCGCACGCAAGGTAGCCGTTGCTGTGGAGCAGAAACAGCGTCTTGAAAGCTACCAGGCACCTCGCAACGCTGACGTGCACGAGGCGCCAGCGGCGTTGCAGGCGTCGTACCTTTATCGGGCACGAGATGAGATCAAATGAAAGCGTCGGAAGTTTATCTCGAAGTTCATCTGAAATGGACGATAAACTGGAAGCTTATCTTCCATTGAAGCCCACTGAATGCACCACAATGTGGTATGCACGCGGATGAGCAGCAGCAAAGCTATGAGTGTTTGTTTGGAAGACAGAACGCTGTCCTGGCTTCGTTGCAGAGCCGATTCAGTCGGCTTCGTCGTTTTTGCAGCCAAATGCACGGCGTGTCTCTCGAGTCTCCGGAGACTTTCTAACCCTATACGCGCGGGCCGAATGCGCCGGATACCGTGACAGCGCGACAGCCCTATACTTGTCCCTATGGTTTCTAACGCAATAAAAGTACTTAAGGAAAAGAATCACTGCAGCGAACAGGGAAAGAAAATCCTTCTTACTTTTACCTTTTTCGCCGTATTTCAACACGAATACGAACCAGCGTACGAAGCGAGTACAGAAAGTACCACGATATAATTTACGCAATTCTTTCCGATACACACGCAAAATGGGGCACTTCCTGACTGATCGGAAGGGCTGACCGCGACCCCTTTATAGCGCAGACTCGTAATGACGAAAAAGCACAGTCGCCCTGCCCCACCGCCCGCCTGTCCCCGGCCGGCTTCGCGTAATGACGGCGTGTCGCGGGCGGGGCGTGCAGCGCAACCACGCTGCTGTCCGCGGCGGGGGGGTCAACGGTCAGAGCTCTCGGCCGGCCGGCCGACCGCGGGTGGTGGTGGTGGCACCACGCCCTGCGGCTCGGCGAAAACGAACCTCGGTCTCGGACGGCACGCGCGAGGTCCCGCTGGGACCAGCCGGGCACGCACGGCACTGCGCGGAGCCCAACAGGGGCGCGCCGAGGGCTTTCGAGAGAAGAGGACAGAGCTCGGACGGGCTCACGCACGGCCTGATGGATGGTCGCGTGCTCGCCTAAGGAACGACGAGGAGTCGCACACGCATCCTCTCCGGTGTCTCCCGTAGTACAAGCCCCCCTCTCCCTCAAAGAACGTGGTGCTGAACCGGGCTCCCTGCAGGGATTCAGAAATTGCGCCCCCTTCCTCTATGCAACCTCTCTAGAACGATGCGAGACTGCGCGATACCACGCCATAAAGACGCATGCCGCCTTTGTTTCAGCACCCTGGCTAAGGCGGGTCTATCCATGAAAATGCGACGGCGTATAACAGCCGAATTGCGCACGTAAGAATCTCTTATGCTTGCATAACGCAACAGCGAAGCGGTAGGACACGTGGACTCGATGACGATCGAGAAATCTCTTTTGCGTCAGGGCAGACACAGAGTTGGGTGAAAAATGTAAAAACGCTCGATTTGTTCTATAGCTTCGAAAATAGCTTCCAACAAAACACAAACCTCTTCCCTCGCTGCCCCTAAATCTCACCGTCACGACCTTGCGTTCTTCTGGTGAATCTCTTTTTTTCTTACGTACACTATTCGTTCCTGTAGTAAAGTGACACTGTATAGTTAATACTTTATAAAGGCTCCGCACTAATACCACCCGCAGTGGTGACCCGGCCACTACAGCGTTGTGTTACTAAACACAAGGCCGCAAGTTCGGTACCCGGCCATGGGCGCGGCATTCACACGCATAAGCTAAATGTAGCAAATGTTCTCATGTAAAGAAGTCTATAGGTCAATGTTATTCCGTAGATCCTGGCTGTTGCCTTACCGCGAAGCCCGGATATCGGGCCAACCCTTTCTTTAATGATGTGCGTCGAGTTGAAGATGACACAATCTTCCTTTTTTAAATTCGACAACAACATAATTTGTGAATATGCAGGCTGAAGATGACGAGCAAAAATACGGCATTAGGCGCTTATGGAAAACAATATTGTTTAACGGCAGCTTCCTTGTATGCCTCCTAATAACGAAAACAGGTTACGTGACATAAAACGTACAAGAACCCCAGTCAAGGCTCTCTCTGTTTTCTTATGTCACTGGTATTATTACCTCCCAATGAGGGCGGCTTAGAGGAAGCTTTAGATCGGGGTTAGAATTCAGGTTTCCCCATTCAAGTATGTTTAAAACGAAGAAATGCTTTTATATAGTATATGATACAACCGCTGGACCAGTTTCAGTGAAATTTGTTGTATTAGGGAGAGAAAGTTAAATTCCAGCAACTCTAGGAAACAGAATTTTAATTTTTAACGTCGCATCTTCTACAAAAATTGGCGAAGATCGGTACGTTTTAAAAAACAATATCAGCACAAAATTTACGAACCAATGATGACGATGGCTAGTGTTTAATGGCGCAAGGACCGGCCAGCTATGGCCAAAGAGCGCCACAGCTGCACCATTTACCCCCAAACCAAGAACTCTGCACCAAAAACAGACATCGCGGTTCTGTAAAGTACACGTGCTAAAGGTACCTGAAGCAGACAAATTGGATATACGAATTTAGAGCTTGCGCGGAATTGTTACAATATGGCTACGAGGGTTTCGCAAACATCTTACTCACAGACTAGTGGTATTTTTCCTATTTGTGTTACATACATTTTGTTGGCTCGATGCAGTGGTCGCCGAGAAAAAGGATTTCTGCATTGCCATGCGTTTAGATAGAAGCTCCCGCGCTAAATGCTTACTCTTAAGTAGACCTTTCTGTCGTAAGCTTATACTAAAGAATGAATTGTACATACATAATGAAATGCACCCCCGAGAAAGGAAGCAACAATTTCTTGCGCTGCTCTCTAATACACAGGTAACGGGACAGACTTTACTTGAAGCTGAAGACCGCTTGCAGCAACAAATAAGAAAATCAGAAATAACGAGCACAAAAGAAAGCACTACCGGCAGTGCACGAAATTTCATTACTTAAAATGAGAAAGAGCTCAGAGAAAACAAACACTGAACAAACATTTCGTCATATATCCGAGCAAAATCACAACGTTGTGCTTAAATATTAATTGAAAATGATGAAGTCAACGTGCGCGTGCAATTAATCGAGCAGGTTTGCCAGATGCTTCAAAGCGCAGGAAGCAAATCTAATTTTTAAACAAAACCCGCGAAAGAAATAAGGAAAACACGCATCCCCAAGGACGACATCCTAATTAAAAGCGCCAAGGTCTCTTCTTGAGACTTGACGTTCGCGAAGAAATATTCACAACGGAAGCGTATGTGTGCATCGCACGTGCTCTTCATCCGTAAGTTATAGTTCAGTACAGTTCATCTTGTTACCTTAAAGACCCTTTCAGGGGGCATTACATCATATTATTTTACTTGCATGGAACGTAATGATGTAAGAACATTTGCCCCGTGGCGTAGGATAACAAGTGATCGGTTATGGTTCACAAAAAGAACTTGAAATGAGACAATGTCCCCAGGGCTCCCTAAGAGGTGACAAAACTGTGCAGAACACGATTAGCCTGCCAACTGAAATGCACGACCTAACTGACGTTCTATCGATGAGTCACAATTTTTGCTTAACTCCTCTTCCTCTTTTTTTCATGATAAATAAAATATACTGCCGCGGTCCTTGTAATTCCTGCTTAAAAACAAACAAAAAAGGAGGGTCGCTTTATCAATGTATGCTGTCGTCATTCAAATTATGAAATCAATGCGCATTGTACCGCATACCTTAATACGTTGTCCTTAACGCTGCGTCAGAGGTAGATGAATACGAAACAAGACTAAGAAATATTGCCTTTACTGAGACAAGCAGCGCTCACGTCACACGGCAAGCAGCATTAACCAAACGATAATCGGGGAGTGTCTGCGAGTGCAGCATGTAAATAAGAAAAGGGAACAAATTCTACCTTTTTTAAGTCATCAAAAATTTTATGCGCACAATACACAGAGCGCACAAACACGTTATTTCCATCAACGCCTGCCCGTGCACGAAGTATGACTAATGAGCCCCATTCCTAGTCCATGGATAAATACATTCGCACAGAGCGTGTTCCTTGTTTCGGTTAAATCACACAAAGTTCCTTTGAAACGAGCATTTTCCAGAGGAAATTGCGGACAGCATTCTGCCAATAACAAAATAAAATTTACGAGATTTATCTTTGAAAAACCGGAAGCTCGTATTCGTTCTGCGAATCGCCCTTACACTTAAAAGAAAAATCAGACGACGAAAGTTACGAATTTCATTTCAAGCTAGATAACACTGAACGCACAGCGACGACGTACAGGGGCTCTCTGATTAAAGGCGTATTTGTGCAGCTAGATTTACCTTTGGCTTCTTTTTATTGTTATCAAGTGTACGCAGAAAAAAAAAAGCGTGGGCTTATGAAACTTTTCACTCTCGAGAACAGCTCCATTTCTGCAAAGAGGTTACCAGGCTGCGTTCAAGATTCAATTTCAGAAAGGCGAAGAAAAAATAATGCAACTTCTGCTGTCCTTAACCACTGAAAAATCATTTAAAGATTCTATTTTCACGGAGCCTAACAGGATCCTGAAATATTCTGATCTCTGTTATAAAGCACATAAACAGAACATTTGGGGAAAAAATATATGCATGCAGAGAATCATGAGTCTGTCACTTATTTTCTGAACATCAAAAGAATGCACAAAGGCAAAAACAAAATAGATCAGTGTAAGTTGCTTTTTCCTTACCCATCCTATCTTTATTTTTATTTTTTTACCTTTATCTCTCTCTCTCTCTCTCTCTCTCTCTCACTTACGTTTCTTGTCATTCTGTTGCAGCTTCACTAAGTCATAATTGCCCACTTTCTTCTTTCTGGGGTTTTACGTGCCAAAACCAGTTCTGATTATGAGGCACGCCGTAGTGGAGGGCTCCGGATTAATTTTGACCACCTGGGGTTCTTTAACGTGCACTACAACGCAAGCACACGGGCGTTTTTGCATTTCGCCTCCATCGAAATGCGGCCGCCGCGGCCGGGATTCGATCCCGCGATCTCGAGCTCAGCAGCGCAACGCCTTAGCTGACTGAGCTACCCCGGCGGGTATAATTGCCCACTTTCATTCCAGTGACTAACGTATCGGCTTCGCTGACATGAGCTAAGTATGGTGCATTAGGTGTCGTTCTCTACACCGCAAGAAAGAAAACTCTCGAAAGAAGCCAACTTCGGAGCCTGCCAAGGTGCACAGACGAAGCATCTGGCACCGCTTCTTAGACGAACGAAGGCGCGAAATCAACCTTCGGGTGTTGCGCCTTAGGTTTGAGTATACAGCATGCATCTTCGCCACTGCGCTTGCCAGGTACCGATTCCCCAGATGAATGGAGCAACGTACTGCCAACGCTATGCCGCCTCCTCTGGATGCGGAAGAGCTAATCAAAGAGCGTGCCCGCTCTAGAGTGCCTTGGACCTACGGAAAATCGGATAACAGCACGGGGCGGAACCTTCGCCGATACTTGACTGAGGCGGGGACGCTTTATTTTGGGCCAACTCACGCATCGTGCGCAAGGAAGGAGTGCTGTCTACACTGCAGTGGCAGAGGCGTAGCACGTGCATACAACTATCGCTCTTAACATCAGCGAGCGGGTCGAGACGCTCGTAAAACATGACACAGGCCGCGAAGAGCCGTACGTGCACCCCTCCCTCCCTGGAGTTTCTCCACACTGCAGGCGACTGACCGCGAGAAGTAGTCTCGCCTTTCTACGCTCATCGACCACGGCACGGCGCAGTTTACACTTTTCCCAATTCGACGGGCCCGCCTGAATAGCCCGTATCGTACGAATACTCCACACGGCAAAACCACTGGTATTCTCTACAGAGACGTGCACAGGACGCACGTTCACAAGTTGAAGAGCCGAGGGCGCAGAAGAAGATTCACTCGACCCCGTGTCGGCACGGCCGTAATAAAAGCAGCTTAACGAGAGGTGCACCCTGGAGGCGCCGAAAGCGGACCTCGCTGATCCGTTTTGTACGGCCCTGAGTGCTCTCGAAATTCGACGGAAGTCAATCGCACAAGCTGCGCACCCCGGTCGGAAAGGATTTCGACAGGCAGAACGCGAAGTGCATAAAACAATAAAGGGACACACGCAGGGATGTTAACAAGCACCGAAAGCACTTCAGATGCCTTATTTTAAATCAACAACATACATACAAAGGAAGAAGCAGCGACTGAAACCCACTGGCCCGCACGCCCAAAACTAAGCTAGAAGCTGAGTATTTAGAAAACAAAACGAAAAAAAAAACAAGAAAAAAAAACAGAAAAAAAAAATGCTAGCTCCAAGTTTCGTTCATCATGCCTTGATCGTTTAACGCTAAAGAATCACACGAATTAGAAAGAAAGAAAGAGATTACGGGTAATTTAAGGACTCCAGAGAAATCCATCAGTGTCTAGCGGAAGAGAAATACGAAAGAAAGCAAAAGCGAGTGGAGAGAACAATTACGGCAGTTGGAAAAAAAAAAGTCTTAAAAAAGAGTGATGAGAAACTGCATATCCTGCAGAGGTTGGTCACATAAAGTTCGTGTTTCAAAGTGCAGGATTAAAAGAAAAGAAATTAAGAAAGCGTAATAAAAAAGCAACTCGCAATTTATCACTGTGCATTACCAAGGCGTTAGGCCCCCAGTTCCCGCCATCGACTCACACCCCCATGGAAAATAAAACCATTCAATTTAGATTAAAACAACATAGAAAACGTCATAGTGAATTAAGGCACTCACCCGCCAAGTAAACGGACTTTCGAACGTCTTATTTCAGCGCTTATCAGTAGTGTCAAAGTTCATTGTGGTGCATTTATTAACATAATCGAGTACTGTATGCTGTAAACAATTTTCGTTTAACGCGCTGTCGCTTACTAGGTTAGGCAGGCAAACTTCTTACTCCTTTGCATTAATGACCAAGATACGTGCGATAAAGAAATTATGCGCATCCAACACGCACCTTAAAATCTATGAGAAGCGAAGCTTTCGTGAATCAAACGCTATACATTTATTCATTCCATTCGTGCGTCTTCGACGTAAAGAAAATTGGCGCACATGCACTCGCAAACCCGTGCTATGCAATGCGACACACGCGGCGATCATCTCAAATAGCTATAGTTTAGAAGTGTGGTTAGGCTAGTTAGGCGCGATAAAAGTGCAATTGTGGCCTCATGGTTAGAGCATCAGGCAGCTGTCTTGGGGGCCAGATGTTCGATCCCACCATGAAACACGTAATTCAATGTCTCTATATATATATATATATATATATATATATATATATATATATATATATATATTCAATGTCCCTGCGATTTCCAATTACACCTGTCTTGCGCTACCTGATTCCAACTTGCGCCTGCAAATTTCCTAACTTCATCACCCCACCTAGCTTTCTGCCTCCATCGACTGCGCTTCCCTTCTCTTTGTATCCATTCTGTAACTCTAATGGTCCACCGGTTATCCATCCTACGCATTACACGGCCTGCTCAGATCGACTTTTTCCTCTTAATGTCATCTAGAATATCGGCTATCCTCATTTGCTATCTCTCTCTCTCTCTCTCTCTCTCTCTATATATATATATATATATATATATATATATATATATATATATATATATGAGCCATTCAACAAGACAGCAGCAGCACCCGGCAGCCACAGTCGTAAAAGTTCCGAAGCCTTCGTTGATAAGAAAGTGTTTCGTTCTGAACTGTGATTCGGGATACTGGACTGCGAAGTGTCCCTATTTACGAACGTAACACTCATCGTGGCGCGACCAGGCGGCGTCTGCTTCTTACAAACATACAGAAGCGGAACACTTAATTTCACGGTGCCACTGTGTGTTGCTAGCTACAGGCGGACTTAGCTATGCAAATACTGCCCGCAACTGCTCCGCCTGAGCACCACTTATGCAATGAAGCAGAGTCGGAAGGCCGTCAAGACACATGCACACAATACTAATTTAACGTCGCGGAGAAGTCGGCGACAAAGTGTTCATATTACCAACGTTTCCGATCCGTAATAAATAAGTCAATATTATAGAGATAACGGTGTCGAACAGGGCGCGACAGGGGCGTGGAATATATCCCGTTTCTCTCCGCCAGCTTGCCACACTGCAGGGCGGGCTAAAGATCAGAACCACGGAGGAATCTGATGAGGAGCCAATACAACCCGTCATAAACATCATATGTCCTCCAGAAACACACTGTCACTTGCGCTTGTGTGCGGCGTGGCTCGACGCTTTAGTGAACCTAGTGACGCTTCACGCTCTGTATCAAATCCAGACCGCTCTAACAAATAATCATCAATGTCATCAATAGGTTGACAGCACCTACGAGACGATGACGTGAACCTCCAGGCTAGAGTTAGCGCTGGTTCCATGCGGATGCAATATAGAAGGGCGGATTCATTTTAGTTATTCGCTCAGTCACACAAGGTCGGTGCGGCGGAGACCTTAAAGAACGGAACTGGCTAAAGACCACCTGCTTCATGGATCTGTTTACTTATTCACCCGCCTCCTTCACTGTCCTCTATTACAAACGCTCTGCGCGGAAGAGCGTCAACAGCCTCCGTTGCCGGGTACACCAATAAGCAAAGGCCGCCCTTTAAAAAGCTAGTAAATGAGCTCAAACCGCGTTCTCTACGGCGTGTTAAATTGTTACCATCAAAGTAGCCTTGCGGAACGCGGAGTATGGCCAACCGCCGCCGGCAAGGCTGATTTGAGGCAACAAGGCTACGTTACAGTTACTACAACAAAGTTGCCCCGGGACATCCACACTCGGAATTCATTACGCGTCGCTAAGCAATTACTCAGCCTCAACTGGATGCAATGTCACAATTATAAGCAACGTAATGATGCAGACCGGCTCCTGCTCGCTCCATTCCACGAACGCTACTCTCGCAGTTTATCGTTCGGCCACTGCCTGTAAAGGGTACTCCGCCGCACTATAGCTCGTGGACAGGAAAAGCCACATTCTCAGGAGGGGAAAACCCGAACCATTCATTAGGTGCCCAGCGACGCGTAGAAAGAGGAGAAAATAAATCAAACTGGCACCTAACAAAAAAAAAGGACTTTTCTCAGTGAACTGCTATATCGGGCTATTTTACATGAAACGGACTCGCGTAGCTTTAAGTGAAGACTTGTTCCCCCTTTGAGCATGCTCTTTCATGAACTCTTCACCCAGGAATAAAACAGGCTTATTCCTTACTCAGCATTGTTTCTGATGAATCTTTCGTAATCACTACCGATTAACCTATTGTACTGAATGCAAATGAACACAATCTACTGTACTTAGTTTCTGTTTCTCGAATTCACAAGCAAAAAAAAAAAAAAAAGAAAACAAAAACAAAGCGCGAACACTGGACGTAACCAAGTTATTCGGAGTGCTTGTATCTGACACAGCTGACAGCGTCGAGCACGCGGATAGCTAGCACCTTTTGACTACATCTCTCCTTGTAGTTCATGCCCCTGATGCACATAATGGTTCGGAAAGCGAACCATTCGCTTGGCCTATCATGCTTGGTCAGAGTGGCGCTTTCGTCATAAAAAGAGCCATTCTGACCAACCACGAGAGGTCTAGCGAACAGTTAGCTTTTCGAACCGTTATAAGATAGCACCCCCGATTGCTAATTTCTGCCACATTTCACAAGGCAAGAGAGTTAATTGTTTCTACCGATGAAACGGCCGCTACAACATCAAAGGAGGACAAAACGTGCACCAACTTGGAATTTGGCGACAAGCTACGTTCCGCCTACAATAGCGAACATAATGTTATAGCGAACCGTATATATCGAATGAGAAGAAAACAACGCTGTCTGTGCGCGAAAAAAAAGAAAGAAAATAAAAGCAGGTAAGAAGAGAGTGGGGAAAAATGAGGTTATTTCACCGCACCGCGAAACCACTGCAGTAGATTACTCCGTTAATGTGACTAGCACAGCGCAAAAATCGTTTTTCGCAAACCTGTTTCTTTGCCCAGGTAGGTTATTAAACAAGCAGAAGCAAGAATTACGCGCCGGAAAAAAAAGGGCACGAAAAATTCATTTCCAAGACCACCCAGCGCGAAACTGCTCAGAGCCCAAAAGCAATGCTCGGTGCGCCGTGCAAGCAGGGCTAGGTGTCCATGATAAAAACACAAGAGCATCGGCGAAGCGTGGGCACTCAAGCGCGCACGACTCAAGCATGAGCACGCACCACCAAGCATGCGTACTGCTTTTCCGTCGCGAATGCTACACACAGAATGCGGGAGTATATTTGCGCGAGGCTTTCGCAACAACCCGCATGCACACTGCGCGCATCCAGGTGGCGGCAATTATCGACATGCGCTCAGGAGGCGAGTCGGTTTTCCTTCACGCCCAACAAAGTGAGAACGCTAAGCTTCGACAGCCCACCGTTCCCCCTGTCTATAGCGAAATATTTAAATCCTATCAAAATCATTAAGCTTAGTCTCGCTTCCATTACGAATGTATAGCTTTCCTCGTTATTGCAGCCCATGACAATGTTTTTTTTTTTCGCCACAGTGCGCCACATTTCTAACCCTGTCAGCCGATTACTACGTTGCCTTTTTCCCTGACACTTTCATAAGCAGTGATCCACGCAAACACTTTAAAAAGTTTTAAAGCTTGGCTGTGGCAGATAGCGCAAATCTAGGTCATTAGCTGGTCCACTCGAAGAGGCGGACATTACTTGCACAGAACATTGAAATGCATAATCGACGAATTAACAAAAAATCACCAATTCAAATTTTGACTAATAACCTTATGGCCCCTATTGCAATTTACAAGCTCTAGCCGCGGAGTTCGCAAGGCGGATCCACTTGGAACGAAATTTCAGGAGGACACCAATTTCGAGATATTAATTCCCGAACTTTGCGAGAAATGCACTCGCGTTCCAGTTATTTTCTTTACAGAACATCGTTTTATGCATTTAAAACATTAAAAGCATTGAAATTTTCTACTTTTCTTGTGGAGAACCAATCTAGCTGTGGAATCTTTGTATATATTTGCCAAGATATTCACGTATACCTCCTGTACTCCTTGATTACGGGAAGAAGCTTATAGTGTGTTTATCGTTCAGTTCATCACAAGGGGTTTTATAAGCTGGTGCATCTGAAGATTCGCAAAAGCGCTGTTGTGGTTTTGCACATGGCAGACGCACAAGGCCATAGGGAAATATTTTACGCAATTATATAATAACTCCCATGTTATTTCTACTAATATCATGTTTCCTTTTTCAGCTTTCAGAGTGCCTTCAATGAGAAAAAATGTATGGTAGGAACAGATGCAAGAAAAGAATACAAGGAAAGCAATAAGCGTAAAACCTAATTCCAAAACAAACAAAATTTATGATGCCTACACGTCATACGCATACGCTGCGAAATGCCCATGGGCTCAAAATTCGCAGGCCTGCTAAATACACTTCTCTTAGTACGCCTCGTGAGTGCTTCTCTTTTGTGTGAATTCACGAATTCACACTCAAATAATGTTTGTGCGACAATCGAAAACAAAAGAAAACGTACGTTCTCCACCATATCACTCTCTTTGTGAACAAGTTTTTACTGTGGAGAGCCGGTGTACGCACAATCACTAATGGGCTGCTTCCTGTAGGTCTCGGGAGGAGTGTGAAAGCAGCAGTATTCCGTTCTTTTTTTCTACATTCCCGCTTTTCATCAGTGTCCGACAATGAGCACGAAAATCAACGACTGCAGCCTCTGCGCAGCCTGAAAGTTTCCTATCCGCGTTCCCCGCCGAACTCTTCAAGTTTCTCGCGTGCACGTCCTTCGGCGCAGCAGCAATTTCTTCCGAAAATCCATTATAGCCAAACCCCGGCCGTTCTGCGGGGTGCGCTCGAGAAAGAAAAACGGCGTTCTGAGCAGAAAGCTTTCTGCCCACGAGCTCTCTCCTTCTCCTTGTTTATTTATATATTTGTATTTATTTTTAATGAAAGTATAAAGCGGCCGCTTCGCTGTCGCAATGCGTATAGCGGCGGCGTTTTCGAAATACCGAGACTCTGCTGCATACGTCTTCGTCTAGCCCTCAGCTGAAGTTCTCGAACTTGTGCAGCTCGACAGCGCATGTCACAGGCAAAAGATGACGCCAAGAAACGACAAACGCACGATAACTTGACGTGTAAATAAACCACAAAAGTGGCGCGTTCACCTAAAGTCCGCGCCTGACGTTAAGCTTGGGATGCAGCGGCTTGATCCGACGAACGAGAAGTACTGAAACGGAATTTACTTCGCAGCTTGATATCCCGTTCATCAGATAGAGACTTTTTCTTTTCTGGAAGACGGCACTGGAACAGGAGGGAGAACGCGGAGCTTAAGAAAAAAAAAAAAAACGAAAAGAAAGCTGGCACGTACATCTGCGCTCAGGCACGTACATCAGTCCATAGGCGCAAGCCTTTAAATATAAGAAGCTCAAATGCGAACCGCTGCTTGGAAATGTCTCGTCATGGAGCAAAGTCCCTGGCGAACTTCTCTACTCCGGCTGGCAGGAAGAACGGAGGGAGCAGCTAGGCGCGAGGGCAACAATGCGACCAGCAACCGGAGCCTTCCAGCCGAAGGCAGCTGTCGTGCTCGCGCATCAAATTCATCCTGCACCGAGACCCTTGTACATTCTTGTATTCCGTCTTCTGACGTTTCTTTTCAGGATACTCGCCCGCCATGAAAATCCTGGCCGAACAATCGATAACTAACAAAAAAAAAGAAGAAGAAAGAAAGAGCTCTGCTTGTAGCGCGGATCGCAAGTGCCTGAATGCGACGACGAAAAATTACAACTCACGGAGCTGCGTAACCGACACAAAAAGCGCAATAATGTGAAAGACGCGCGCGCGGTACCCGCTTCGAGTTCCCATAATCGCAAATAGCGCGGAAACAAGCCCGCACTCATGAATACGTCTCATTTTGTTCAAGAAAACAAATTTAATAACACTAACGACATCGCGCAGCAACAAGCAGGCCACGAAATTCACGGAAAAAAATTGTACAGGCAGGTCTAAAATGACAAAGCTTGAAACACTCAAGCTATTTCGACGACGCTCCGTAAAAGAACAAAGGGGAAGGGATGTCGGGGGGGGGGGGGGGGGGGGGGGGCATCCTTTTTGAACCCACAGAACGTTATCATAAAATACAGAAATAAGCAACACCGAGGACGAAACATCACTTTAGTTTCGTTTTCTGTCTTTCTTTCCTTCTTTCTTTCGTTTCTTTCTTCTTCTGTCAGCTTTTGTGAAGTGCCATCAGTGTGCACCCCCTCTTTTTCCTACCTCAATCCACCCCAATCCAGCGCCCCGGGGGCACAGATGAGACTCGACACACATGTATTGCAAATGTAGCGAAAATAAAAAAAAAATGAAAGAAAGGAAAAAAAAAGACCCGAGAAGAAAACAATAAAAAAAAACAAAAAAAAGAAAACTGTGAACAACGAAGCAGGCGAGCGCGCGTTGGAAACCGCGTTCCCCAAGCCGCTGCTCCATCGTTTCCCTGCTGCGACGGAACGACGTGTTCCAGTGAAAGCCGCTACGATCAAGCGCCGAGCAAGGACGTTTTCGAATATGACTGGAATCCGCTGGCAATTGCAGTTCGGAGATAGGTGCGCCAGAGCCGTAAGCCGCCGCCTGACCTTTGGTTCGCACGGACCGAGCCCGCTGGCGAACCCCAGCCGTGCTTGTTTACGAAGCTCATTCGCGAATGCGCGTCCAAAAGAACAGCCTCCGCGGTATACGTTCTTTATTACGGACTTCCCCCGCCTCCTGTCTCTCTTAACGGCACTGCGTACGCTTCAGAGAGCTCTTCGAGCGAAAGGATCGCGAAGTTCGGAGATAATTTAGGCGCCTCGGTAATGCAAGTACCGTTGCGTGGCATAGTCCGACAAACGCTTGGCTGGAGTGAACGTCTGACTTTTATGCGATCATCTTAATTGTCGATACAACATCCCCTCCTTTCTTCTCCGCACTCGGGAAACACACACACACACACACACACACACACACACACACACACACACACACACACACACACACACACACACACACACACACACACACACACACACACACACACATGTGCGAAGCGTTTGCATTCTAAAGCTAACGGTCAATTCTATGAATAAAGCTATGAATATAAACTCGCTCAGAAACATCCAGAATACAACCGTGCTATGCAAAAGCGCAAATCGAGCCACTAATAAATAGAATAGATAGCTCAAACTCAGACGAGAACTTATTCTTCGCCAATATGAACCAACTAGCCCATCAACAATTAATTGTTAAGTCGCTGCGCATCCGGTGAATAAAGTCACAGCGCACAACTCACATGGTTAAGCTAAATTTCTTCAGTGATGAGCCTCGCTTCCTCATCACCTGCACCAGCAGCCTTTCAGAAATAAAAAAAAAAGAAAAAAGCGCTTGAACCATGTGAATGTTTTTATTTTGTTCTCGTCTAAACACTTGCAACATTTTTTATTATTTCGCTACGTGCCATGTTGGAATATAATTTTTATTGGAATAGCAATTATATGGACACTCCAAGCAGATTTCTGCCGTCGCCGTCACCGTGAGGTTCTGTATAGAGTCCAACGGCGATGAAATCGTCGCCGCGCGCCGTATGCTGTATGTGCGGGTGAAAGCACGCGAGGGACGCGCGCTTTCACGGGAAACGAACGCACGGCGGAGAGCAAACGCGACATCTTCCGTCGCGGAAAGGCCGTGGCGGGACGGGAGAGAGGGAGGGGAGGCACGTTTAGCTGCGGCACCAAATGTGTATTTATATGAAAACGTTGCGAGGCGGGAAGGTGGTAAAGACTTCCGACGCTGCTCGACGAGTGTCCCGTTCTGATCTCGTCAAAAACCTCCGAGCCACCCACAGAGACCCCCGCAACAGTCACCAATGCCGCGCGCGTTCGGTGCGAACTTGGGCAAAACGCCGACGGCGTCGACAACAGTTCTGCGCGTGGCTGGTGCTGCTGCATGTCCAAGTTTATACAGTTGATAAAACTACTTTTCTTACTCCGTATAGCTCTCTACTAATTTGCTATCGCAATTGATGCATTCGCCTTTGGGTGAAACAGCGGTATTTTTTTTTTTACTGCAGATCGTTCATTTCTTTGTTTTGGTAATTCTTCACTAGGCTGACATCCGTATAACATTTGATTCTGCCTTTATTATTACTGTATTTTACTCGTTGACGCTACTTCTTTATTACTGTGCATGTGCAACACATGGACCTACTAAGAGACTCACTTTTGATCGATACGTCCATGCATCTTCGAAATCATCAAAGCATACGACCACAAAATGCACTCATAAACTTATAAGTCTGGCTTATCCCGTTTGTGTGTGTCACAAAAGTCAAGCAGTACAGACGCTCTTAGGAGAAAACAAAATCCATAGTGAGTGTGCGCTTTTGATTCACTGCTTGAAACCGCGAGGCGATAAGGTCTTAATCAAACAATACAGATTTACAAGTCGGCCTCTTGTAGCTTAATCCTACTCGCTCATTCCAGTCTTTCTCGCGCAGCGATTTCGATCCATATACCCAAATTCGAACGACAGTGCGCTAACCTAACTGCCCCCCCCCCCCCCCTTTCCCAATTCGTCATCTGTGTGCGGCAGGATCCTCAATAAAGGGAAAGAAAGCGAGCGAGCGAGCTCACATCGGTACGTTTCGGAAGAAGAGCCCCCACTCTCGTTTCAAAGTGAACGCCGACAAACGCAACGCATGCATCGACGGGTCTACATGAAAAATGAAGCAGTCGGGGACGGGGCGCCGTGCGAAAGCGGCCACATGACGAGCGAAGTCTGCGCCCTTCGATGAGAGAGGCGTCCGCGTGATGAGCGGACTGGCTCCGTTGAGTCTGGCTGACCACCATCGACCGCGCACCGGTCTGCACATCTCAAGGTGCAGTCCACGCGGTCCCAGTATAGAAACACACTCGGGCAAGCGGGTTTGCGGGCCGCCAAGCGGGTTTGCGACTGGAGAGAGAGACGACCACGCTTCGTGAAGATGCTTTATATTTAGGAACACGCTATCGGTGCGGAACATAAGACCCGAGCCCCGAGCGCGCGCACCTGGGGAACGACACCGCGAGGATCCACCAAAGTTGAGGCTGAGCATCGGAGCACGGTGAAACCGCCAGAGGGCATGTTGCGCGCGGGCTACTTCGAGATAAGTCGGGACACTGAGTGCAGATCGCATCATCTCGAGGAAGGCCCGTACCAGATCAGAGAGGCTTGCCTCGGTTCCCTCTTCGAGACTGATCGCTCACGTTCATCGCAAATCCTTGCGCAGACGAGGTTGACGTCGTTTTAGAATTTTTGTACTAGGAAAAAATATTCTTTAGTGGAGTGAAGAACAGGAAAACTAAACTACGCTTCATCCTGTTTCCCAAGGACGTTCCAGCTGCGCAAGAAGTTACGCTACTCACCGCTAATGATTCACAATTCTCATGCCAGTCAAAACCTCTGTAGCTTACAAGAAGCGGTATCTCATCACAGACACACCGACAGCCGCAAACCTTGCTTCCATTTCCATTCCGCACCTAAGCAACGAAAGCAATTAAACGGCCAAGGCACAGCAACAACCGAATATGTCCCGGGACTACTATGAGCTCCACGGGGCGGTGGAGCACAAAAAGATGCGCGGCGTTCCTGTAGTCATACAATCTCTACGCTTCGTGACAGAACACGAGGTCACGCCGGTCTCCCGTGAGGGCTTGCATTCACTCGCAAGCAGCCAAACCCAACCGGCAGCACACGGCGGTAGCAACGAGCAATCGCTTAAGCGGCGCTGCTCTCACTGCACCCTCGGGTATATATGCGGGTCTCTGCGCCGCAATCGAAGCCAACGGCCCTCGGGACCAAAGCTGCACGCGTTCGAACGTAATCATGTCCTGTCCACGCACGTAGCCAAGGAAATGTTGGTGCTGGCGGCACACACGGCAGGCGGCATAGTCACAGTCGAAAGGCATGCCGCAGCTAGTGCCGGCTCTACTACGATCTAAGCGAGTCTGCCTAGACGTTAACCTCGAAAAGGAGCATTAAAGATATATCTCAAACAAGATCCTGGTGTTGAACGCCATAAGGGGACGTAGGGTCTACGAGAGACACCGCAGTGGGAATCGTTTCGACCCACTGAGGATCTGCAAATGGCCCCAAAGCACGGTACACTAGCGTTTTTCGCAATCCGCTTCCACCAAAATGCGGCCACCGCGGCTCGGAGTCGAACTCTGGATTTCGAGCCGATTGTGTGAACGCCACAATCACTGAGCCAGCATGACAGGTAACATATCAAACTAAATATCGCTCATCACAATGGCAGAAAGAAAAATGAAGAAACCATGAAACGAGCCGCGAAGTTAAACTAAAGGCTAGTGTTGCGCATACGCGCAAAGGACTTCAACATCGTCACAGTGAATGGGTTGGTTGTTGCGGGACCATTACGTTATCTGGGCGAAAATGCGTTAAGCCTTTATTACCACACGAGGCGGCAGCTTTCCGTATAATCGTCCGCTCGCTTCGATCTCTTCGGCAGACAAAAAACATGCAGGGTGCGTGTGTTTGAGGGGGGCAGTTGCACAGTGAGCAAATGCGCCGCGCGCCACGTGACCATGGCGGCTAGTGGTGCGGGAACGCCGGAACCCTTTCTCACTATTTTCATGCGTGCGGCTAGAGGGAGAGAGAAAAGCTGAGAAGGTGGAGGACAGTTGACAGCTAGCACACAGGGAAATAGACAGGTTTTCAACTCTGTATGTGCCACACACTCTCTGATGTCGCGATAAAAATCAAGTCGAACTAAGAGGAATTTAAGATTATGACGCAAAGATAACATCAGCATGAGAGAGAGAGAGAGAGAGAGAGAGAAACTTACTGTGGGAAAAAGGGGCTCCACGCACAGTAACATCAGCATGACACAGAGAGCAGAATCCATTCGAATGTAAAACGATAAGATTGCGGAATTAGAGTAAATGCAAGAACTTTTTTAAAATTTTATTTGCGTTTGAACAATCTAAAACTGAACTTGTAAGTTCAAGTGTTCGCGACTGTGTAGTTGGGCCAGCATGCGCCTTTCTACATTTAAACAAATTCTAACTACACTACACTTTTCTAACTATACGTTTTCTTACACGTTAACCGGCATCTAAATCTGGCAAGTGATCCGCGGTGTTCCTCTAATTATCGATGAATATAAGGCTCAGGATGAACACGAAAGGGCCACGCAATGAAAGATCAGGTTGCGGGATAACAAGCGGGAAAAAGATTAATGCTGCGCTTGCAAATGAAGCAACCACCTCAAGTACAGCTTAAGGTTCGCAACATTATCCGTCAAGACCAAGAAACGCCAAAATTAAAAAAAAAAGAAGTTCACACAAGGCGATACCCCACAAGACGCCACTAAAATTAAAATGGGACCACGGAGAGACTAAATCGTTATTTGGCGTTAGTTCCCTGCGATCTTCATTAGCGCTGAACTAGGGGTACTTATTTTTACGCCCTGTCAGCACCGCAAAGCTACATGATACATGGGCGCCAGTGTCCTTTCTAAGGCTCCACTAAATCCTCCCTTAAGCTCGTCCAATGTCGTAAAAGAACATGCTACACAAAGTAAGATTAAAAAAAAAAAATAGGCGCACAATCCAAGACGGTTCTTAAATCCCCGCGAGCAGTATTAGGCGCACTATCGGCTAGCTTGTTCGGAAAAAGCTGCATTAAATTTAGAAGATCAAGAACACGCATGTGCTTTCAGTGGAACTTAAAAAAAGAAAAAAAAAGACAGCGAGAAAGAAAAACAAATTGCAGTAAACACACGCAAAATAAAGTAATCACTCACACGTGTGTGCTTTTTTGAAAAGATTCAGCTTCTGCGTCCTTGAATTTGAAGTACATTTCTACTTTCGATTTCCTTCGGCGAAATATTTTTACACTTTAAGTCTGAACTACGACTGATAAAGTTTCTTCGAGAGATTTCAGAAAGCGCAAGCTTTACAAGAACGATTAGGTGCTGTGGTAAGATTAGAAAATTTTGGCGCATATGCCTGAGAGTCCGATCATGCATGAAAAGAGTAATCAGAGACAGATTTTTTTTCCTTCGGAGGACATACATAGGTTCATAATGGTGAATTAGATCGCATACCGACGTCTGAAGGACTTAGTTGCATGCTGTCGGACCCATGTGTAGACACCATTTATTCGCTTCAAGACATACCGACACTGTGTACACTGTGAAAGTCTACGCTGGAGTTTTTTCTAACGACTGGTATTTACAACCGGCACTGCAAGAAATGTAACTGCGCGCCTGTGTTCTATCAGGCTTACGTTTTAGCCAATCATCATGACCAGACAACAGGGGCGACATGAATGTTGGTACATTCACAAAGAAAAGGACAAACGCATCAGTCATATCCTCATCCATGTATATTATTGATGAAAAAAACACTTTGTATGACCACGTGCTACTATATATGCTGTCTGTTTTTTGTTATGGTAGCTTCAGCTGAGAGTCGGCGCCTTCCACCGTGTCTACTTCTTTTTCCGTTCCGTGTAGTTTCTGTGGTGCCATTATACCAGAAATTTACAACCGGCTTGGCCGAACGAAACGGACAACCCACAATATATATATATATATATATATATATATATATATATATATATATATATATATATATATAGTTTCGCCCGTTACGATGAGCAGTGACGCGATAGCTGGTGGAATATAATGAGCAGTAAGCCTCAGACTGTTTCGTGCGGTGTTGGCTGCCAGACGACCCTCTTCCCAGAGGACAATCTGGATGAGCACAAGTCCTCATAAACAATGCACGAGCCGGGTACGCCATAACAGACGATCATCATCGCCTTATGAAAGTTGCGGCGGGCAGCGTAATGAGCCCGAACACCCGCAATCACCTCGGCAAGTGAAGCGTTATGCTTTCTCAAGGGAGGCAACTCCAAAGGGCCATCACGTCGTGTGAGAATGCTAAAGACCCAAGATATTCGGGGATATGTACAAGCCTAAGGAAGTGAACTCATTTGAAGACTGGGTCTGACAACGGGCTAACGTCAAAGAGACACTTGACTCAGTACTATGGAGCTTCACGTGCGAAGCTTTCATAGTGAGCTCCACTTAGCTCCTTTACCTACTTCCCCAAACAGGCCTAGATCTATCATTTAAATAGATTGTTCTCTCTCTCTCTCTTTGTTGGGGTGAACATAATCAGATCAGCGTGTACTGCTTCAGCTGTAGCGAGCCTTCGGTTTTTTTTTTTTTCGTTGCGTCTTTTGAATGGCCAAATATGGGGCAAGAATGTCCTTGGAAAAGCTTATTGTGCATTAGATTTGAAGCGAATCACATTTACCCAACTTCGAACATACAAGTCTAGGCGACTTGAACAGGAGCTGTACAAAAAAAGTCGGTTCCCAGGGCTCTATCTTGTGCGAAGACCAACCGGCTACCACTCGTGGGCGGCACAATAGCGCGATGAAAATCAAGGAACACCGCATAACAAGGGGGCGTGCTTGTTATAAAACAGCCTCCATGTGATATGAACGGTTTCGTAATGGTGCATATGCACCCCGTGACACGTTCGAACGTGCGATGCTGAGGATCGCCCGGGACCGAGAATGGGCCTAAACGTTGGAAGTTTGCCTCTAAAGCACTTTGGAAAAGCTCGTCGCTTTTTGAGCCTAACGAGCGCTTTTTACGCAACTGTACAGAGAGCTGCAGCCCGCGCAATTACAGGAAGCTCACTCGCGCCGACTATAAATGAGGAACTTAGGCGCTACGCTGGAGAAGTCGCGAATTGCAAGACATTGAAGACATTGAAAAAAAAAAAAAAGTCTGAAAAGGTTGGAAAGGAACTCAACAACGTGGCCCCGTGCGACGCGGACGCATAGACATTCGAGAGGCCGCGCATTAAACAATAAACAAAAAACACCGCATCGTAATTAGGAACGGCCCACTCGTTTTCCAAAGTCCGCAAGCCAACCAGGAGGAACGAAAGTAATTAGTCCGACGTGGATCAGTTTAGCGGCGGCGGCGCGAGACTTGCTGAACACGCCAACAAAGCCCGCACGCGCTATACCGTCTCCTCGTCCCAGAGAAAACGATTACTTTGCAATAAGCCTCCAATCAGACGACATAAATAACGAGACGCGGCCATATTACACCCACTAGAAGTTTTGCCCATCGCACGTACAAAAAAAAAAAAAAAAAAAACGCTGGAAACTGACAAAGAGATGCGAGCAAAAAGATATTTAAGGTAAAAAATACTTGGTAAAAAATACTGACATAGCAAAAAGCTATGTCAGCAGCTGTCTCCTGTTCCGGAAGACGGTATCATTATCATACTACAATATAAAAGGTATAAGTGTATTAAGTTTGCGGCAATTTGGGCCATAAGAACCTAAATTCAAAAGAATTCCAGTGCCATTCCCGTGAATGTTATCATCTTCGATAAAACTGGCAGAGCAAGAAGGACGCTGTCAGCGTCTACATTTGCATCGCTTGATTGTAAGTTTCGCCACGAAAAGAGCACATTACATGGGCTCCATCGATCACTGAGGCTGACATTCACGCCATAAAAAAAGGTACGTAATGACAGCGCACACCCAGAAGGTGGGTGCTATAGAGCTTTTGCAGTCTGTGACGACGCAAAAAAGAAAAGAAAACAATAATACAAATCGTGGTTTTCATAACAGAACCGCCACCACAAACAAAGAAAAGGAGGTTCTATTTCGGTACATCTCACAACCTTAATGTGATGGTTTCGTTAAGTTGAGGCGAGCTAGTGGTCAGTGCGGGGTCTGATGGCGAGCACGGGTTCAGTGGGACACTATCAATCACCGCAACAGCCTCCGTAAAGGAGAGGCCCGAAAAGGGAAAAAAAAAACCCAAAAAAAGAGAAAGTAAAAAAGAAGAAAACTACCAGCATGACCTAAAAATAATGTCAACAACGTGACGGTGAGGTGCGAAATATTTCGTATTCTATCTATAACACGGAATGCGGGTTCGCAAGAGCATCATACGCTGTTAAACTTCAATCGCGACTTTCTTTGTTTATTTATCTTTGTTTACTTATTGGTTGCTTTTCAGTTTATTATTATGTTCGGCCGAGGTGCTGCTTTCTAAGTACCATCAAAACCAATTTTGTGTTCCTACAAAAATATACGACAAAAAAAAAAAACTTTTATTGAGTCGAAACTCCAATACGGGAATCGCTCGAGCGGTCGTGAAGGGCTCCTAACATATGTACCTATTCTTTCCTAAATATTCAGCAGACGCGGATCATTCTTTCACATCGGTACCGCACGAAAATGGTGCGGCACCGATGTGAAATTCACGCAAAATGTGAATTCATAACATACACAGGTTCTTCTGGAGTTGAAGATAACGTCCATTGCGATGTCATATACAGTTTATTCCCTTGTCAGCCTAGATGGCGTGAACTGACACAGTAGATATGGTTAATCAGGTTCCAACAGCACAGGCTGTGTGTGTGTGTGTGTGTGTGTGTGTGTGTGTGTGTGTGTGTGTGTGTGTGTGTGTGTGTGTGTGTGTGTGTGTGTGTGTGTGTGCGTGTGCGTGTGCGTGTGTGTGTGTGTGTGTGTGTGTGTGTGTGTGTGTTGCAGTGAAGGGTTTAATTGATGAGTCGTGCAAGTCTTAAGTTTGGCGAGTTCCACTCGGTCAGTGAGAGACTGTGTGCCTGGCAAGATCCAAACAGGCAATGGTAATATCATATGGGCACACAATGCCTGACGCACACGGTCCTGCTCAGATCAACCGTAAACAAGACACACCCGTATGAGCGAACCAATATTACACATATATATATATATATATATATATATATATATATATTAACGTCTTTGTGTGTGGTGTTGAAGCGAACAGACAAGAATTCTTGAGGTTCTTGGGCAATTTTAACGTTATTTAGACAACCGAAAGATACGAAAACATGTAAAAAAGTACACTGTGTGCGCGCGTGAGCGCGCCTGCGTGCGAGTGAGTGGTCCAAGGATTAGACGGCGTCGTATGTGTGCGCCCACATGTTCTTCTATAATGTCAAAACTTAAAATACTAAAACTAACAAACCTTCAAGGTGCACACATTATGTTGCCCCTCGTGAAGCTGTCTTGACAAAAGACGTTACAATCGTTATCATTGTCAATTCCCCCCCCCCCCCCCCCCCTCCACTGGGCATCCCCGTCAGAAACAAAAACGCGCTACCGAAGAAAATACGCAGGCAACTAGACACTCCGGCAGATGATCTGTCACAGAAACGTAACTTGTGGTAAAATTTACTCATCCGTTTTCACTGAGAACTTACAGTCCCTAAATACACATCAGAATGACACACAGGCACAAAACACATGTACTCGTACGAACAACCATTTCATAGCGAAACAGCTGAGTGCACAATTGGCTGCGCGGTAAAGGCAAACGACAACGCGACGGAGCCTGTTGGCTTAAATTACCAATTTTTTGTCGGAGACATTGCAAGCCTTTTGTGAATTTTGTATTTCGTCCAAAAAGCAGTTCCAGGTCAAAATAATCGGATGCGAAGCAGCAACTCACACAAATCATTACCAAGTATTTGCAGCGCTACATTCCACCCTTTGCAGCGGATCAATTTGCCACGAACCTCTAACGAAATTTGTGTCTTTTTTACTTGCTTTTTTTTTTCACACGCAGGCCACCTCATTTTCCGGAACACCAGCGGCGTAGCTGAAATGGTGAAGCCGGCGCCCGTTTTAAATCACATAGCTCCATTCCCGAATTTGTTCCCCCGGAAATGATCCCTCAACCCGTCACGTCCCACTCACCGATCAATTCGGCTGCAAAAATAAGCAACTGTAGGCACCACGTCGGGGTCTCTTAAAAGGTCGGCGCTGTCGGGAACACACACCGACAACTGGGCGCGCCATGGCGACGGGGGGAGGAGGAGGGTAAACATGATTAGACAGCATAACAACATTCCTCACAGAAAGGCACGGTAAACGCAGGGCTGAAATTCGCTCTCTCCTCGTACAGTTTAGCGACGCATTATTACCGAAAAACTCAACAAGATAAAATCATTGGTGAACAGCACTTGCTATCCGCGACCGTTCGCAAATACGCACATAAAACGAACGGTCCCGTCACGCTGGCTGTCACACACTGAGACATTATGCGCTAGGCGAACTGCCATGCGATTGCTTTCCACGCCATAATTTTCTGTTCAGCCTGTCATGGAAACCAGCGACGACGCTCATTGTAATCGTAAAGTGTGCGACGGTTGAGAAGAAAACAAGGCCAACCCAACAGTGAATCGGTGCATGCCCGTTGCTTATTCGAAAAAGCTTGCGTCTCGCAGCTTTATTCTCTTATGCGACTAAGCATTCATGTTCATTTTCACAAACGGCGTCTCAAACGCATGATTACTTAAAGATACAGCCCGACTCTGTTTTTTATTATTATTATTATGGTGTTATAGATGCCAAAACCACGATCTGATCGTGATGCATGCCGTAGTGGGGGACTCCGAAATAATTTCGACCACCGAGTGGGCCTAGCCAGGTGACGTTGAGTTTACTCGCCTCTATTGTGGACCGAATAAAGTTGTTTGACTCACTCACTCACTCACTCACCACCTGGGATTCTTTACGGTGCACCTAAATCTAAGTACACGGGTGCTTTCGCATTTACCCCCATCGAAATGCGGCCGCCGGGGCCGGAACCCGACTCTATTTAAGCGATATTAAATATTGCCGTATAACAAATATTCAGCGAAAAATGAGCTTGTTAGAAGGTTAGTATTAGAACGGTAAATATTATTAGGGTTTTTACAAGGCCACAAAGAAGACAAAGTTAAGCGAAGTCCATGTGCTGCTCGTCATACTTATAACAGCCGCAACTATCGGCACCAGTACACATTAGCGACACTGCCTTTTTCCTTATATTTTATCACGGATGGAGGGGATAATGTAAATGAGTGAAAATATTCAACCTTGCAACTGTCGGTATATTTCCCCCATAATATGGGCAGAAACATGGGGAAATAGACTGAAATCAGTGACACAACACTTACGCCATCAGTGCTGACGTTCGGAAAGGCAAGCGCTGCCTTGATTTTTCTTCTCTGTCAATAAGCAGCCTTATTGGGACATAGGAAATTAAATGTGGCTGCGAAAGAATGCTTTACCGTCCAAACTGACTTCTCAGTCCTTTCTGACGTCCCTCTAAAGAAAGTCACCTTGTCGAAACATCGGTTCCCAGTGACATACATTGTTTCATCACTGCAGATAACGTCTCCATTCTCTGTAAACACCCGTTTTTTAATGAGAAGGAGGAAGACAGTTAGCTGATTATGTGTTTAGTCGTCTGTTTATAGGTGCCAGACCCATTACAAGGGGCAACATAAAATCCGAGACATCATTCAACCTTCCACACCATTAAAAGCCGCTCTCTTTGACAAGTGAACACATTTAGTGGACATTTTATGCTTCTGTGTTCACTTGTCAATAGAAAGTTTCGATTAAAGTTTCTATTGACAAGTGAACACAGAAGCATAAAATGTCAATCTACGATGACGTCAGCGTGCGTCGGCGCAACACCCACTAACACGACTGCACAATTGGCGACTGGGGCTAACAACGCTGAGCTAAATAGACACAGAATGTCTGTCGGATCAAGTGATGACTTTTGAAATAACGCCAATTTATTCGGCAGCCTCAGTAGCCCTTCATCACGAGCAGTTCGCCAAAGGCCGACCTTCCTTTGACTTTCGTTACAAACAAATTTCACTGTCTCTCTCTGCCATCAAATTAATGTAATGATCAAATGCTAAATATCCAGCATATCATTAAAGCATGTTTCTCCCGCTCTCTAAATGATAACATTGAGCCGTTCAGAATTTGAAATTCTATATAACGAGTCAGCCAACACGAAACGCCTTGATGGGTCTGCAGGTCAATGCAGTCTGCGAAAAAGGACTCGGCCGCACACCAATTTTCCATCGGAATCCGATGCGGAGCTCGATTGAATCAAATTATTGCGCTACTACGAAACTGTTATAGCCTAATCAGAAATCGTGAACACTTCGTCGTATGCTCACCACAAATTTCAAATGTCTGCTTTAAATACCCCACCTTCTTTTCACTTCGAACTAGCGCTGTCCCCACCCAAGTTGCGTATATAATCCATAATCAGTTCGTCGCACGCTTGGCACCGAATGTAAACAGACGAAGAGGCTTTAAGCGCGTCTTTAAAGAAATCATCTGTCGACAAAAAATAAATTCGCATAGCGTTCTAGATGGACGCATGCGCGTCGGGTGAAACGAGGTAGTGGAAAGGCTTCGGGAAAGAAAGGAAAATTCCTAGCGCATGCAGGCGGCTACATTCAACGGCCCGTTCAAGATATCCCAGGACTAAACCAATATTCACCGTTTGCCGCCAGCTCCAAGGTCGCACATATAAAGAGAACATATCTAACATTGAAGTTCAAAAAAAAAAAAGATAGAAAGAAAGAAAGGAAAAGAAAAGAGAATAATTGCAAGTACAGAGGAAAGTACACCCGCTATAGGGTCCGTTTGTCCACGCTCTGCAATCTTTCTCTGTCTCTTCGGCTTGAAATTTATTTATGCAACTTTCTGTCTTCTCTGTGTAGCCTTCTATTATTACATTATTGTATTGTATTGTATTGTATTGTATTGTATTGTATTGTATTGTATTGTATTGTATTGTATTGTATTGTATTACTGAACTGTAATTCTCACGATCTAGATCCAACATAGAATCGTCTGCTTCCTTCCACCCTAACCTTTCGCTTTCTTTCTTTCTTTCTTTCTTTCTTTCTTTCTTTCTTTCTTTCTTTCTTTCTTTCTTCTTTCTTTCTTTCTTTCTTTCTTTCTTTCTTTCTTTCTTTATTCTTGTATAACAGCTATTCAAACTCAGTTTTTAACTTCTCTATCTTAGTTCTTTAGTGTTCATTCTATCATTCTTCTTCCCATCTATTTTCCTGTCTCCATCCCACGAGCTGCTACAGACCCGACATTTCTTAAGCACGTATTACTGTCTTCACAGGTGAAGGTATCCATGGGGGCAAAATGCAAAACCACCCGTGTACCGTGCATTGGGTGCACGTTAAAGAACCCCAGGTGGTCAAAATTAATCCGGAGTCCCGCACTACGGTGCTGCCTCGTAATCATATCGTGGTTTTGGCACGTAAAACCTCAGAGTTTAATTAATTTAACAGGTGAAGGTATCAGCTGATCCCGTTACGTCTCCATCTCTATTTCATCTTACGCAATACATCGGTTGACGCGGTGCTATTCAATGAAGTCAAAGCGCGAACACCCGTGCGTTTGCTGAGTTTCGGGAGCACAGTAAAAGACTCGAGGTAGGTCAAACACTCAACGGCGGCGTCTTTAGAAGGCTGCGTCTTACCGTGGCGTGTACAACACCCAAAAGCTTCCGGACATTCTCTGCACTGCAGCTTTCCTACAGGGCCCCGGGCTCATTCCAAACGCTATGTGTCGCACGCCTTATCCGACTGGTCGCCTTTGGCATCTCATGCACCACCCACTAGAAAACTTTTACCAAGGCCCCTGGCCTATATTCTCCTATCTCTAATCGCCCTTTACGCGTTCAGTGGGCAAAAGGTTATTCCAATGTTCGTCTCAATCTAAAAGAAAGAAAACTAAAGAACAAAATTTGCCTTGCTCCCTTCTAACTCTATTCCACACCCTTAAGGATCACACCGCGCTTAATCCGCCCATTGATCGGCCACTAAAGCATCTGCGACCAATGGCGCAGCGGAGACGACACAGCCAGAATGAGAGGTGGGGGGCGAGCAAGCGCGCTGCGGCGAACTATAAATAAATAAACAAATTAATTAGCGCGACAGCCTGCATCGAATGCTCGTGCATCAGCTTGCGGCATTGCGCCCATCAGCTATGGAGCAACAAAATGAAGGTACCACAAAGAATTTGTGCAGTCTCTGCGCTCGTCACCTACGCACGCACATAGGAGCAGCAGCAGCAGCAGCTCGGTGTCAGCAACGCACGCCAGGATTTCGCAGCACGCGGGGGGCAATCTAGAAGCAGCAGCCCCGGTGATTGCGGCAGCCGATGCTCGCAGGCCGGCGATGCGCGCGGGCGTATAACAAAACACCGGCGCATCGCGAGCGGAACGCGTGATGGCCGGAAAATAACGAAAGGAAGCGGCCAACGTATGCCGGTGCATTGACGTTCCGTTTTTTTTTTTTTTTCTTCCTGTATCGTGCGTATAAAGCGTCACATGCAAGCATGCTCCGAAACAGCTAGCGCGTGTTTACGGACGACCACGTCAGCCCCAGCGGGCGGCCCCACGGGGCTCCTCCCACGACGATGGTCTGGGACAAGCGGCGGGGCAGTGGAAGCCCACGCGTTGCTACCGTGGACCGGAGAATTAACCTCCCCAAGCAGCAATACACTACTGGGAGGACGTCAAAACCAAGACGGTTACGATATACTCTGGTCAGGAGGCGTGTGTGCGCTCAGCGAGAGGAGTTTATTAGAGGAGCTTATACGGCGCACAGTTAGCGACACTTTTCCGAGACGTGGCTCTATATGCCTGACGGCGGGCTTTCAATTTCGGATCTTGTCGATGGGATCCTCTGTAGAGCTGCGCTATCACCTCAAGGGCACCCACCGCGTTGGCGCAGTGGCTATGCCTTTCTGCTGCTAAGCACGAGCTCGCGGCTTCGATTCCCGGCCGAATCTCTATGGAGGCTAAAAAAAAAAGGATAAAACTCGTGCATTTTAATTTAGCGGCACGTTAAAAGAACCCCAGGTGGTCATAATCAATCCGAAGCCCTCCACTACGGAGTCTGTCATAGCCCGGTGTTCCTTTGGGACTTTAAACCTCACCAACATTTTGTCGATCAATCAATCAATCAATCAATCAATCAATCAATCAATCAATCAATCATTTCAAGGACGAACTGTATTCGAGCAGTGAGAAGCAATCGGTATAGAGCACAAGCCGAGGACACGCATGACAGGGAGCGGGTTGAACATGACTACGAAGGAAAATATCGGTAACAGTAGCTGACCTAGCACCGAATAATTTAAATTTAATCTCATGGCCGGATGGTGCATTGCTTTTGGTCAAAGAAAAAAATGAATACCTGGCAATTTCTACACGTGTAACGCTCAACAGAAATAATTGGTATTTACTGTGACTAATCAAAGCATACTCTATGCAATATGCCAGCATTCGTATTGCGGCTGGCTGATACAGTTCTGTACGTAACCGAGGTAAACACGCCAGCTGTCAATTTACAGCGCTCCCTCTTCTTACCGTCCCACTCAATTTCCACAGTCCTTCGTTCATTTAATTTTTTCGCCACCTCATGGCTCATCTTTGATAGGCCGAAGAAACTACGCGTGTCGTGCCCCCCGATACAAGAAAAAAAAAACACAAAAACAGAAAACAAACAACGCCCACCAGACGTATTAAGCCCAGCCACCACACGTACCTCCGACTCGACATCGAGTTCATCCTCCGCTAGTGAAACTGCAAAGCTGGCAAACAAAATCGAAAATTTTCAAGCCACGAATCATTTACTAAAGATATTGCGGGGCCGGAAAAGCGTTGAAATGAAATAAATTCAGAGCCGAACTTCTACCACCAATTCGCCACCTCACGCGATTACGCCAACCCCGGGCGACCGCTCCCACTCCGTTCGTGGAAGTTGATCTGAAGGAACGGGATTCCGCCGCCGCTGCGCGGCCCCTATTAAGTGGATGGAAACGTCACCGGCTCAAAGAAGCCCAGATCAATGCGCCAGACCTTAATCTAGCGACATTAACGATACATATCTTCTCCTTCTGTTTTTTTTTTTCATTTTTTTTTTTTTTTGTTTTGTTTTCATGAACTCTCGCAAAATCTAGTGCACCCACAGAGTCAGCGCACAACGGAACAAATTCCTCACAAGGCACCGAGAACAATTGTAAAGATACATGGATACATGTTTAACGATCAGGACTATCACATATTTAAAGAAAATTGGTGCCGGAAATAACGTAGAAAACGTGGTCCACTTTTTGCACATTCATGGCGAAACATCGCGAGCTCCAGAATAAAAGAGGGAAATGGGTAAGGTTAATACCATACAGCTCAAGGTAAAAAATGGCCAGGACAAACGTGCGAGCGCTTAAAGTTCTTTCGCTGTGTTTCGAATTCCACTGAAGACAAGAGAACGTCAGTAACGGGCAAGCAGAGTTAGCTCCGGTCATCGACGGCTGATGCCGCACAGCAGGAAGAAACCTGAAGCAGTTGCCTGTCCCTCAGCTCTCTCTCTCTCTCTTGTGGAATTCATATTGTGACATGTTTCAGATGTCACATAACCAAACCGTGCATTAACTTTGCTGTCACTTTTCATAATACACGCGCGAAGACATCAAACACGGGCTGGTTAGGACGTCGTGTTCGAGCATTCACACCCGACCATAGGTGGAATAAATCGTCCTTATAAAGACGAACTACCGTACTTATATCGGTGCTGATGTTTGAAATATTTAGAAACAGACGCGCACATTTGCAGTAAGCAAGATCTCGCAGATATGACAAGTTATTTAATTAGATTCGTTATTCCATGATAATCCGCTAAGCTCTAACAGAGTGTTTTTGCTGACACGGGCGCTAGATACCGGCAACTGTTAATTGCAAACGCCTACAGGGTAAAAAAAACCTGTAGTATCAGCGAGAAAGTCTATTTTTGGTCAATAAACGCGGGCATGTCCAGAACTGTTTTCCCGACAGAATAATGCGCAAACCGACACAATTATCATGTATATTCATTGTAAAACTGAATCCATGCAGAAAATTACACTCGGGAAAGTAGGAGGCGCTTCCTGGGCACAATTTTTGCGTTCATTAATGCGACCTCGTAATATGTAGCGCGTTACTGTACGACTCGCATGAACTCACCAGTTCCCATATCGAAGCGTCACCCAGCCTTTCCGAGACCGTGACTGAGCTCTGGTTGCGTGTCTCCATCGTTTGCAGTGCATCTCTATACTCAGCATAACGTTGCCCAATGACTGCTGCACACCAATCGTTGCGCAAAGCCCTGGACTTCTTGTTTTCATATATTGAGTCAATTAGGGTTGCTCTCAAAACTATATGACCCACGCACGTCGTCTCATAAGACCGATTTTAGATTGCATTAACTGTCGAGTTTTACCAAGATTTATCTACCTTCATCGCCTCGGACACTTATTCTACTGCCGATAACATCACAAGACCTGTATTTTGTTTTTGCACATTGTTTTCCTTTTTTTCTTCTGCCCACCTTCAACTAGTGCCTTTCTTCTCGATCATTCGTCCCACTCCCTGCAGAGTAGCATGTAGGCGAAAATACGCGGTCCAGACACTCTGCTTTTTCAATAAAGAGCGCGCTCTCTCTCTCTCTTAATGGACCAGAGGACTATTACTAAACTAAAAATGATATAGACCATGGCTGCCTCAAAGAGAGCTTCGCGGGAAGAGTGCAAACAGACGCACCTGTGAGCCGCTGCGCCCTGAGTTTGCGCCACCAGCACTCGGCCCGGGCGCGCTTGCCGCCCACCAGGCGCTCGCTGAAGCTCCTCACGAAGCGGTGGTTCATCAGGGCAGCCACCCAGGCGACCGAGCCGCGGGGCGAGCTGCTGGCGCGTTCGCCGCCGCCGGGACCCGGAGACGCGTCATCGTCCTCGCGTCCCGACGCCGACGAGGACGGCGGCGTGCGCGGACGAGACTGCGGCTGAGACGAATCCGACGGCTGCGAGTAGCGCTCCGCGTCGTCGCCGCGCTCGCTCTTGGGCCAGCAGCCGCTGCGCCGCGACGACGACCTGGGCGCCGCTTCCTCGGGCGTTCGGGACAGTGACGAGTCGCGCCGTTCTGTCGAAGTCGTGGCCAGCGACGTCGACGAAGGCACGGTCAGGCCGCCGCCGCTTTCGCTGCGCGGGCGGCCCGGCGCAGTCGCGGTGTTTGCCAGGACGTCCGCCCTCGGCCTCGCAGTCGAGCCGGGAGACGGCAAGGGCTGCTCCCCGTCGTCTTCCGTCGCGCCGACGTCTTAGCACTAACACGGCAGTGAAACTCCCACGTAAGCCTTTTTCCGTTCACGCACTCCTCGCACGACGTTCGAAACACCGGAGCGTCGGCCCAGAAGGTGTGTCCTTGTAAGTCTAAACCATGCCGTGGATTCAGAAAAGAGCACCTTGGTCGGCGATGTCACACTGCACGCCTTATGACAAAGAGCTGGATGGAAAGCCTCACTCGGACTTCCCAAATGACCTGCCCGTAATCCTCGGAGACATCACTCCCCGTGAATGTCTTCTGCTGGCCGGTGATTGTCGCACTCGGACTTGGTGAAAAGCGTCACGGTGCAGCGGATGATCGTTGGCTGTCAGTCAGAAGTGGAAGCAGCGTTGCAAAACATTTCCTCTTCTGCCAGTACCGTGGCTCAAGCTCACTTGACCGACAAGCAGTGGGGGCAAAATTCTAGTGGAACAGCCAGTCAAGAGGAATCGACCTTTCAGTCCTCACTTCTGCATTCATACATAGCGAAATGAGTTGATCAATGTTTTGGGAGGCACATGCCAAGAAATGAAAACAAAATGAGTGCCTGATTCATCATCTTCCTCGGAGTCGCCACGGCTTTTCTTGGCTTGGAACAAGCAACAACCGGTCATGAGTAATCCAAATAAATTTCAAAACGCTCTGAATCAGTTAAGAAAGGCTACGAAAGGCTCCTTAGTCTTCAAAGAAAGCTATTCCTTCCGACGTAAAAGCAGACAACAAAAATCCATGATCAGGAACTAAAATAAGCAGAGACAGCCACGGAGGCACTCCTCCCCGCAGGTGGTTGTCTCGCCAAGTCAACATCACAAATGCCTTCTATCTCAACGAGGCTCACCAGTCATTTCAGTCCGCAGCTGCAAAGAAAATCAGCTGCAACGCGATCAGGACAAGGAGGCTCGCTTCAAGTAACAACGCCTCGGTCGAGAAAGACAAGGAGTCACAGTGCAGACGATTCCCGAATAGTGTCGTTCGTCGTAGTGTTTTCGAATGCACTCCACAGCGGCAGCTCGGAGCGTCGCAGTCGTCGAAGAGCAGTCATGTCGGGCCCACCACACAAATTCCTTCGGTTCAGTGCGGTGAATCAAGCGCCGTACGGCGATACACGTTCATTCGACGAGAACAAGAAGAGAAACGAGAAGATTAAGACGGGATAAGCGCAAAGCTCAACGGCGACCAAACTTTTCCCCTTCCTTCTTTCTGCGTCGGCGTTCCGGGGAAGACGGGAGCGGCGCGTGCGAGCAGCTCGGGCGAGCCTGGAGTAAATACAAGGAGCGCGCGCGCGCAGCCTCGACGCGCCAGCGGCTGGGCACTACCGCCGCGCCGGCGCGCTTGCTCAGCCCCCGGGATCGTCAATGCTGCGTTTGCGCATCGCGCAAGTCTCGGGGGCCATGGCTTTTTGTTCTCAGTTGCGCTCGCCACCGCAAGGCGGGGCCAGCTGCTCAGCTTCTGGAGGAGAAGGAAAGCCGGAGGAGGAGAAATCGGAAGAAGAAAAAAATCTGCGAGGCGAGTTCCACGCGAGTGCTGGCGCAGACAGGAGGCGATATACGAGGAGAGCAGGTACGGACGGAGCCGAAAGAAATTCCGCTAAGAACGAAGCTGCTCAGGAGCAATGCTTCTGTTTCAGGGGGCGCGAGACTGCGGCCAGAAAAAAAGAAGAAGAAAGGAAACGCGACAATCAAGATTAAAGCAGACCGTGCTCAGGGAAGGGTGAGCGGCTCTCAGCAACGCAAAAACAAGTATGCAAAGCGCCATCGCCTTTGAAGTGCGGCAAAGCATTCCCCTTTTCAGTCGCATTTGCAAACGCAGTTTTCTCCTCAAAGGCTGTGCGAACAGACGGAGACATGCCGGTTCACGACATGCGGAGAGGTCGTCTTTCACATGTTTGTAAATGGAAGCGTCAGAGCAACTGTCCTACAATCTCTTCAACATACTCATTAAGATCACCATTTAAGATGCCCATCGAGTCATCTTTTGTCTTTGATGCCTACTATTGCGGCTCTTAGGCAAACGTTGATAGCTTTTATAATCAATTTCGACTATCCCAGCGGATGCAGAAGTGGTGCGCGCTACGCCCCCGAGCATCGTGTTGTACTACATCAACCGCTAGCAGACTCGAAGAAGCTCACGCCTCTTCGATGTTTGCACATCTCTCGCCGGACAGAGACAAAGGATGTATAAAAAGGCAGAAAGGTTAACCAGAGGTAGCTCTGGTTCGCTACCCCGTGCAGGGTAGCTACAAGACGGTTGAGGGATAAAGAGAGCGTAAAGGGAGGGAGAAGAGCACAAACGAAGTAAACTGCGTACACTATGTAGCTGCGAATCACTGCGCCAGCAGTTAAGAGCCAAAAACTGGTTTCGCTGTGTCCGAGCGGCAATGTATACTAGAAAACCAGGAGACATAAACAGTGCACTAGCGCTCAGCTTTAGCACTTAACAATTTGAGAGGTCGCGCACGCCACATACGCTATAGTGTGTCTATATGTTGGCCAGGCTACGCTGGCTACATCTACTTACGTATTTCAGGTGCCACAGCAGGGGGCAATACTGTAGCGGACGAAGAGGTTCCGCGCATCGCAAACATTATTATTATTTTTTTAAAGATGGGTTTGCGAGTATGTTACTGTCGCAGTAAATGAGTTCATAGTGGGAGAAAATGCTGTATGATATATATATTAATATATTTTCCGCTCCTGTCAACATGAGCACCACCCTCTGTGACGACAACTTTTCCGAGAGTTATGATTTCTCGTGAGCCAATCGTTCAGTGAGGTTGTACTTCTGCCCAGATTTCTGGAGCAGTCGGGGGTGGTGTCATTACCTCTCATGCGAGTGTTTTGTTCTAGGAGTTGGAAAAAATGGCGGCCGTCCCGACTTCAAGCCTCGCGATCACTGCACTTTGTGTGTGTATACGAGGTGATCATTTGTAAGTTTTACGGAACTTTAAAAAATAGGCTGTTGCAGATAACATAATTCTAGTCCTTGAGCGGGATTAGTCAGAGAGCCGGACATTACTGGCACGAAAAATCAGAACACATGTTCAACTAATTAACAAGATTACGCTAATTAGCTTGATTAGTTACTTTACAGCACATATTTAAATTGAGGAATTGTAGCCGGTGAGCTTACGAGGCGTATACATTTGGAATGAATTTACAGAATGACACTGGTATCGAGGTATGCTCCATCAAACTCGCCGCAATAATGTACTGTTATTCGACTTACTTTTTCGAGCGAAGCCTGTTATAACTCACAGATTTCGGTGGCGTCCATGTACACACTAAATTATCCTCAACAGCATTGGCTCGAGCGTCGTCATCTTCTTCCGCAGCTGGCTCGTTCGCGCACCTCGGTTTGAGCTCGTGCTCGGCACGCGCTTGTGCCACTGCTCCCGCGTTCGTCGCCGTCGTCTGCCTCCACAACTGGCTGTGTTGCGCTAATCATTCCAGCGTAGAATTTCACTTCTGTCGTCGAAATGGGGAGGTCACGTTTACGGGGCTATGAGCCATTGCCCAGGGGGGGTATGAGCCATTCATTGTCTTACGTAACGGACAGATTAAATTTTGAAGAAATTTCATGGAAGTCCATCCAGAATGAACGCGCTCGGGAAAGGGCTCGTCGTCGACGTGCCGATTCCGGCGTGAGGGCTTGCGAAGCTTAGGCGAAACGTCAGCGAACAGCCGCGGACCCCGAAGTGAGGGAGCGCGGTGTTGAGGCCAATATAAAGTTTTAGAATAAGGGCCCCAAAGAGCTTTGTGGGTGTTAGCGTTGGGGAATGCAGGAGTGATGAGTTTTAGAATAGGGCTTCGCGTTTGCGAATAGCGTCTTATGCTTGCAGCACCACTACGGTGTCAAAAAGAAATATTAGAAATATTAAAATAAACTATACCAATTTATGATAAGAAGAGTAATTTTTACTTTCGCATTTTTGCGTTTAATTACAATTTAGAGGTTATTAGCAGCAAGCGATTTGTTGCGCTTAATTTTGAGTAACAAACTTTACGTGCCTTCACCAGCCAAGCTAATCCATGTTAGGCCTACGAGCCATGAAATCGACAATCGAATTTGGAATCAGCGGCGTCTAATGAATCAATCTTCATTACACACGTTAGTTGAGAGATAGCGATAACCACAGTCACTTCTCCTAGCTTACGAACTTCACGCGTTACCATGAATCGAACCCAGTTTGGTGCTCGGTTAGAGCCGTCGCTTCGATGGGCGCCGCCATGTTTGTTGACGCAAAGCTTTTGGGGAAGCTTTGGGGGCTCCCACTAAATCAGTCAAATAGCGTGCCCGACGCAAAACCCAGACGCAGTTTGGATCTCGCGCATGCGCAGTGGCTTCGAAGCTATTTCTTTGGGGCCCCAAAACGTTTGGGGCCCCTATACTAGAACTCTCTAATATTACGGCAGTGTCGTCTTGCCCTCCAGGAACCCGAACAACGGTGGTGCACGCCTCGGCAACGCTAGGGCCAACTTTGGAGCCAGCTGCAGTGCTTGTGACCGGTTGTGGTTCGAGCACAAGGTGGTACTTGTCAGAGCAATTCGTTCGAAGGAACACCGAAGAAACACACGACAAGCTTCGCGTACCCCCATTTCCTCGAAAGGGGAAGGGCTACTAATTTTTTAACAAAACGCTCTTTTATGCATTGAAGCAAAAAAGCAACTGGTACGCCCACGTATTTGGTCGCACATTTTGGGAAGTAATACCTCAAAATTGGTGTCATCCTGGAAATTAATTTCAAGTGGATACGTCTTGCAGGCTCACCGACTACGATTTGTAAATTGCAACATGTGCTGTAGAGTAACTAATTAACAAGTTAACTAGTGAACTTTCGTTAATTAGTTGAATATGTGTTTCGATTTCGCGTACTAGTAATGTCTGCCTCTTATTAATGCAACACGACATGGTTGCTTAGTAGTTATGGTGTTGGGCTGCTAAGCACGAGCTCGCGGGATCGAATCCCGGCCACGGCGGCCGCATTTCGATGGGGGCGAAATGCGGAAACACCCGTGTACTTATATTTGGGTGCACGTTAAAGAATTCAAAGTGGTCCAAATTTTCCGGAGTCCCCCCGGAGTCACCCAATACGGCGTGCCTCATAATCAGATCGTGGTTTTGGCACGTAAAGCCCCATAATTTGTTTTAAAGAAGAATTATGCTATACTGCCACAGGTGACTTTTAAAAATAACGTAAAACTTAAAAATGATCACCCCGTATACGGACGCTCTACAGCATCGCCCACCTGAACTAAGACCATCGTTATCCTGGTTAATCGCGTCGTTCGAAGATGCCTGCAAGAATGCAATTTCAACAGCCACTGAGATAGTGTAGGTCCGAGAACCTGTCCGGCAAATCTCTCACGAGCTCCCTGAGAACTGGGCAATAATTAGCGACTCAAGAGCAGCGCATATTATAGCGTCGTGCGAGAAATCTCTAATCTTTTCTCTTTTTTTTTTCTGAATCTCAATGATAACGCCGCACATCTCAGTGCCACTCCTGCTCAAACAATAGAGGTTACCGTATTGTTTGCCGGCAGACACTCCGTAGCAGGGCAGCAGGATAGAAAGGTCTTGACTCAGGCAGGCCTTTCTAGCCTCGTATCCATAGATTGTTTCTCTGTTTCTTTGCTCCTTGGCGTGTAATAAAGACTCTTCTTTATAGCATACGCAAACGACTGCAGTGATCTCCTATGGGACATTCTCATTTGTTTTGCTAACTGAGAAGCGATTGCATACCGTCGCTCCGTTGGGCTCTAAGAGCAATGATCACTGTCCGTCTGAGCTCGACCTTCCCAAGCTCTACGCTGAGTAAAGCAGCCCAAGAAATCGGCAGTAGCGAATGTCCGGGTCTCCAAATGGCGCAGGAACAGCCGACAGTCATCATAATTGTCATGAAAAGAAAAGAACCTCACTTCTATGATTACTACAACTAACTTGAAGTCCATCCCCTTGCACTAAACAATACGCGACAAGCAAATAAACTGCGAAAAATTTCCGCGTCCTAATGCGGAACTTTCAGGCACCCAGCATTTCCGCTGATTAATACAAATTCTAACGAGGTGACATAGATAATATGTAAAATGTTTGGTCCAATGTCTAGGCCGCTCACTGTTTTCAATCGATAGTATAAATAGCTTCGCCCCTGCTTTAGTCAATACGTCACACTACGTCTCGTCAAACGTGTAAAAATAGTGACGCGAACGGAAATGTTAAAGTTAGCGCAATCTTGAACCGCGACCAGTACAGGGAAACGATGACAATAAGAACAGAAATAAGCCACAGACCTTCTTAGTTCTCTTCGAAGGAGCGGCCCCTCGGGGCAGAAACGTTTCTCAAGTGAATAAAAATGTTAGGACAGGACGCGGACAATGCTCCGTTGAAGATGTCACACGGTCGCGAATCGGGGGATGGAAGCAATAAAAGTAGAACGACACGAAGTTTGCCGAAGGAACACAACGGCTGCTTTTGATGGCGTCAAGGCTGCACGTCGCCTTCCCCACAGCTTTCGACCGTGGCGTTTATTTTGTCGAGTGACAGGGCTCGGACCACCCCGACGATCAAAACTGAAACGCCGCCGAAGCCCACAACCAAAGATTGTCGTTTTTCTTTGTTTTTATCGATCGACGATGGAGCGCTAGAGGAAGCTAAGCTACTCAGAGAGAGGAATCAGTCGCCGCGACACGACGGTTGAGCTGCCGGCTGGAAGAGGCCAAGCAGCAAAACCAAGCCAGGATATATATATATATATATATATACTGTTTCGGTGCACAGGCCCATACCGAGTGCTGCGTGCCGTGACTCCAGTTACAAACTAAATCGCCCGTCAATGCCCGTGCCTCATCTGCCCGGCAGTCCACTGACGTTGTGCATGTCGTACTCCTCAAACATTATTAATCTCCCGTTAACAACAATATTTAGACGCACCGGGACGGTGCTTCTGTCGCCGGGGATAACGCTGCATGCATAGTGCGTCTTTCATTTTGACGATGCGCGCGGGCACTCCGACGCAGAAGGAGAACTGCTCCTGGGCCTAGACCTGTCTATATTTATGAAACCAGCGCAGCAGTTGGTGTCATAGATATATCTTGCAAATAGACGTCAGCGTTTAATCCCTCGTTCACCTAACAATATATATTGCCTGTTGGCTTTACATGTGTGTGGGTAATAATAATCGGGCCCCTCAGTTCATCTTCCTCTCTTATATATATATATATATATATATATATATATATATATATAGTTTTTCACAGGGCTACGAATGTTTCGCGCGCCGAAGAAAAAGGAGATCTGAGGGGCACAATTTTTTTTCTTAGTCCAAGCCAAGCGAAGAAAGAGGCAATAAATCCAAGGACATCACAGGGAAAACTGTTGTTACGTGAAATGTAAATGCAGAAACAGTAAGGCAAAGGGGAAACGAAAGTGGCCGGAAAGATAACTTGCCGCGCGTGGGAGCCGAATTCCCACACGTTCGTTTACGCGTGCAGAGTGCGCTTTACTAACGAAGCTACGGCAGCGGCCACCTTCTCGTCCACGTTCTTCGGTACTGTGTATACGTGCTGTAAATTTGGCCATGGGAGTGTGTTAGCCAGCGCCGCCCACGGCCAAGGCGGCTATACCACTGAGTACAGCACGCTACCTGATATCAACCTAGTCTAGTAACGTTGCCTAATATACATTCAGATTTTTCTCAGCAGTGAGGTACATATACAAATGGCTCGCTCTATAGCACGCGCGATATCTAGCGACTGAAGTGGGCAAAAGAGGGCTCGCACGCCAAGTGCGATCCGCAGCGCAACAAAAATAGAACCATTGATTGTTCGACACGAGTAAAGATCTCGCCGGGCGAGCGCGCTGGCTCTGGGCCGCGAACAAATTAGAAATCGGCAGCGTCGGTGATCTCGAGCTGAGAAAAAAAGAGAGGCGAAAGTAAAAATAAGCTCCGGATCGATTTGCCATGTAGCACGAGAAAGCTCCAATCAAGCGGTGCCGCAACGAAATTAGGGTAGCCATAGAAGTGCCTCAGAGAACGGAATCGAATGCAAAAAGAAAGAAAGTGAGACATAAAATGTCTATATAAACAAACAGAAAATAAATGCGTAAAGAAATGAATTACCCATGACCGTTTCTACGCCTTCGCGCGCCACCAACCTTCGACATTTCACGTTTCATTTGCGTCGGTCCATTCAGCTTTAACGCACTCTCAGCACACAGCAAAGCACGCTCGCTTTATTTACTTTTTTTTTTTTTTGTCGCAATGATCGAATGCTTTCTAAGCGGCATGACATCTTTCTTCCAAGTCCCCCAGAACGCTGCTCGCGTGACCACAGCTGGGAATGGACCGTGCAGAGCGGCTTGTATTGCGTGGCCAGCACTCGAAGTTCTGCAGGTTAGGGAGAGCGTTCCTCTTAGCTACTTGCTATATTTGCTTCATACGTCCACTAATAAACAAACTAACTTTATATAAATGCAGGAGCCAATTCTTTTTCATTTCTCTCAAAAACTACGAAGTGCAGTGTTGCTTGCTGGGTTGGCCTTTGGGTATGGTATGGTATGATGAACTTTATTCAGGTCCTGAAGATAAACCCTTCGGTTGACGCAGGCGGCTCCCCCGTCGGGACGGTAAGGTTTAACCTTACCGCCGTGTAGTGGGCCTTCTGGACTGCCTGTACTTTACATAAAAGAACTCCACTGTGAAGAACTCGTCGCCACCAGTCTATTTCCTTGCGACAGTCTGTGAAAGCCACAGGACACTGCCAAAGCATACGATCCGGAGTAATGATGCTATTACACTTCTCGCAATTGATTGGTACCTCTCTTTCTGGCTATAGCTTGCTAATAAAGTTTGGACTCGGATAAGTTCTTGTCTGTAACAATCTCAGAATCACCGCTTGAGCTCTATTGAGCTTAATGTGTGTCACTGGGAATTCGCTTCTGGTCATGTGGTAATACTTCGTGACTTCGTTACATGTAAGCAATCGCTCCCTGTTCCCCTCCTGCACATTATTGTGGTCCTGGTCGCGTAGTGCACGGGTAGTAAGTCCTCGATGCAGCTGCGTTGGCCATCTCGTTTAAATTCTTCTGAGATGGATCGACAGACCCCATGTGTGCAGGAAACCAGCGGATTTCGATCTCACCAATCAGCTGGGCAGCCCTTTTGGTTACAAATCCTTTGAAAAACTGCCTAATAACCCATCTTAGAGTCACTGTAAATTCGCGTCCACTTAGTTATTCCTTAAAGCCAATGCTATCGCTACTTGTTCCGCGACTGTCGCTTCTTAAGTCATTATTGTAATCGCATCCCGAGTGAGTTTATCTGCATCTACTACTACTGCCGTAAAGGCTTTCTTTCCTCTGACCCGTGCAGCATCTACAAAAGCCGCATGTGCTCTGTCCTGTTCTATCGCCTGCAGGAGAGCTTTGGCCCTTGCCATTCTTCTTCCCAGGTTGTGCGCCGGGTGCATATTTCTGGGGAAAGGAGTCGTCTTGGTGATCTCTCCTATGCTATCTTTTAGTTGTACTGTGTCTTCACCCGAATTTTCGGATTCGGTTGGGTACCACCTTACCTCTTAGAGTATTGCTCTACCTGACCTTGTTTCAGAAAGCACTCTTTGTGGGCAATTTGCTGAGCTTCAATGATCTCGGCTACTGTGTTGTGCAGCCCTAGTTTCATTAATTTATCCTCCATCATGTTAACCGGCAATCCCACTGTTGTTTTGACAAGCCTTTCAATTATTCTGTTCAACTTGTTTAGCTCTGTCTGTGTCCATCTAAGCATCGCAGCTACATATAAGAAGTGACACAAGGCGAAAGCGTGGAGCAGTATCATGGCGCTCTCCTCTCCCAACCCTCTGTGTGTGTTAGTGATTCACCTTAGCAGTCTTATTACCTCTTCAGTCTTGCTCGTGATGTGTTGTATTGTTCTCCCATTCGCCCTGTTTGCCTCCAGGTACAATGCCCCTTGGGTACATTTAAAATGTAATTTCAACCCCGAAAATGAGATTTCATATTGTAAGGTGCTATCTTCAATAGTACCTGTTAATGAGTCCCTTTAGTGAACTTGGAGAGACTTGATTTGTCTACAAATGCAATACCGCATATAATATAGACAAGTGGTAGAGCACCCGCTTCAGATCCGTGCGGCTCTTGTATCGAACCCCCGTAAACTTGCGAACTTTATTTCGTGCTTTAATTTAGTTTCCGAGGCTTCCAGGCTGATGTTCCAAGGAACCGCGAGGTTACAGGGATATGCCAGCACCTAGCTCACAACCGCTTAGAAAAGTAAAAGCAGCGCTTTAGGCACAACGTTCACAGCTTTTGAGCGTCCAAAAGGCCTCATGAGCCAGCGACTGCCCCGTGTGCTACTCTCTATCCACGCTTCTTACGCACTGATTATTAGGAATCTTAACCAGCTCGTCCAGAGGCCTGAGTTGCCGAACGTGCCTTATTACTATACGTCCAACATTAGCTCCGGTAACGCTCGGCGTGGCTTTGAAACTTCTGAAGAGGAAAGCCCTTCCGTAGCCAAGTGGCATCATAACAGGCTGCCGTTTGTTTACCTGTCTCCCTTTGTCTCTCTTTATGCCTGCTATATTTATATGGTGCGGGCTGAGGCTTTTATCTTTATTAATTTACTCGCCTCACAATAAACAATGTCTCTGTTGCTGCGTATGATACGTTAACCCCGTTAAGGTAGCGCAGCAAACCGATGAAGTGCCGATCACAAACTGTGTGCCGCAAATGCATTGCCAGGACGAGTCAACGGAGCTGGAGTTCGCCGCTGGAGGCAACAAGCTGTTTGTTCAGAGACAACAAGGTCCATCACGCACGCCGACAGCGTCGGGAAACCGTCGAGTGGGCGACTCGGCCAATCAATCTTTTTTCTAATCTCTCGCAAGCATGGCTTTCCCGCCTGACATCAAGAAATGCAGAAAGGGCGCGTTGCAACAATCACGCAGTGTATAACACTCCCCAAAGCAAAAAAAAAAAAAAACGAAGAAAGATGAAAAAAAAAACGATAATCATCAAAACCAATGTGGAAAACACGACAACACATATCAATATTTCTTTCTTTACCCGCGGATGCCAAAAGCGCCCTCGAGCGTTCTGCGAAAAATAATGGATTACAGAAGCGCCAAAACGTACAGAACGACGCACCAAAGTCGAGGCTTTCAATATTAAAATCACCCTGTATCTCGCGTAATGAGATTTTGATCGATAAGGCATACACGCATGCGCGCGCGCACACACACACACACACACACACACACACACACACACACACACACACACACACACACACACACACACACACACACACACACACACACACACACACACTTTTTTTTTCATATAGACTTGAAAGGCACGACGGTTCCAAAATTCAAAGACTTCGAAAAGCGTAACGCAACACCCGCACTGATCGCTATGTAAATTAACATGAAAAGGTTGCAATATCGAAAATCAAAAGTCATTAGGATAGCGCAAACTTGACGCGCAGCAAGAAAGACTGCAGTGATCGCTTCTGCACAAAGCAAAATTTACGCAACTTTCATTTACGAAACTTCCTTTTCTCTCTCTCTCTCCACACGAGCTCGGACTGCACATTCAAAACGAGAGGTGCAGCCCTTATATGACCCAAAGGTGAGAGTAAAAAACGCAACAGTACGCATCCACAAAAACAGTTATTTATTAAAACAGGATAACCAAGACGCGAAGTAACTGCTAGAAAGAATCAATGAGTCCAGTAGAATGGAAAAGCTCGCAGCCTTCGTTCAACGTCACGTTCACTAGACACGAATATGTTCGTGGAAGGCCACAGAACCATTGCCATTGCAGACAACTACGTCAGCGTAGAAATGCAACCAACCAAAAAGAGCCTTCCTTTCCGATTCCGAGTAGCAGCGCTAGAGCAATAACAGCTTTCGAGAGAAGTAAAATACAACTACATTGAACATGCAACGCAATTCTCCGCTCAGCAGGGATGGCCATCAGCTGTGGTAGCGAGAAAGCATCAACAAGTGTGTCCGACAGACTATTCAGAGAGCATATATCCACTCGTCGGACACTTAATCGAACGATATCGCGGTCTGCTGCACGTTTCCGTAGCAGCACAGAAATAGATTTTAAAAAAAAACAGGGATCGATTTTCTCACGAACACAAAAATCCACTCAGCACACACCAAAGAAAAAATAAAGGAAGGCCTTCACTGCGTTCGAGGAAAGTTCTGAAATCCATCAAATTCTTCTCAGCATTTTTATTGGAACTGTCACGATGCGTGTGGCCGACGGGGTGAACACCCCTTCACTCGAACCTCTGCTGGCAAGACGCGAAGAAAAAAGCGAAACAAAACAAACAACAAGAAAACAGACCCTTTACACAAAACGAACAAATACGAGAAGGCGCGCCGAACCAAGCAGGCAACTACAATCTCGAAAGGAGTGGCAGATAAAAACATCCTGTCCGGCCTGCCTACGCGCGGAAGCAGCAGGCAAGACAAAGAATGCACTCGCTGCATTCACTGCATTCCTGCCTCGTGCAGCAACAGCTCGCGCCCGCAGATGCTGGCAAATGCAACGCTCACATCGCATCGTTCCACGCCGGAACGGGGCCCCGGGAAACATGCGTCGACATGCATAATGCATAGCTGCTTTGGCCGAAGACGCGCACCGGTAACCCAATACGCACTTTGCCGCTCCGATCGTATGAATAACCCCGGTGGGTCCTTCGCGGCCCGGCTACTGGTGCAACGCTTGGGCATTTCTCGGCACAGCTTGGCCAGGCCTGCGCTAGCACCGGACGCCACTCAGTCGGACTCGGGCCCGTCTTGTACCTCGGCGTTTGCGTAATAATGCATCTTCTGGCCCACAGGAAGGGCGCAGATGTCGCGGAAACATTCCGTGACCACGGCAAAGTGGAAGAGGGCGAGCTCAACACTTTCATAACGAAAGATCGGCGATTCTACAAGTGCTTACGAGGTGACAATATCGCAAGATGTCAGTCATAAAACACAAACAAAGAAATACATTTCTTAGAATACCATTACAGAAACAAGGGAATGTAATCATTGTTTTCATATCGCTTTCCGACTTTCCACAGCGACTCGGTTTTGTTAGCACGACACTTGCAGCTCTGAGAAACGACAACACTCACGCTATTTGCAAAAGGCCTCACGCCTGAGCCGCCTCCAACAAAACCGAGTTTTGCAAATAGCACACCCAAAGCGCCACGCCCTGCTTGTACGCTTTTTTTTTTCTGCGTTTGCGTTCCCTAACTCGGGCTGCGCGAAAACTGAAACTCCCTAATACTGGCGCAGCGTGCAGCACCGGCACCACTAAGTACCTCTTTGATCTACACAAGACATGTACGCTTATAGAAAACTCGTTAACCCCAAGTTACACCTTCGGGCAAGCTTGCACGTTAAAGGCAGCGCATGATTCCTAACTGTCTCGCATTAATTATTCGACAAACTCAACACTCTCCATCACTTTTGCATAAAAGCGCGTCACTTATCTGTGTATCCTCTATTCAACGTCCCACCTACACACATGGAAGATGCTAATACTATTGAAAACATCTAGTAAAACGAATGCAAGTATATGCGACTGTGCGATGGGGGCCGAGTGGAGTCTCGTTTATGAGTTGAAACTCATCGAGCCGAGCGCAAATTCAGTCATTCCCCCCCTCGTGTGCGCGAATGCGGCCTTGTGAAATTTTAGGTCATTAAAATTCGAAATCCGGGATTAGCGCTCAATAACTAGTCTAGAAGAATCCAAGTTATTCGTGGGGTTGCTCGCCATCTTGTCTCATTCAGTGAGCTGGTGCTTCCAGCAGCGAGAAAGTATTAGCGTTACTGGCAACACCTACAGTTTTCGACTGCTACAACTTGACCATTTGCAAGATCGACACACACTAACCTCATGAATATGATAGCCTATCAGAAGGACCTGAATAGCCTGTCAGAAGCAAGCTACCACCTCGCACCAAAACACAGTTAGTAACACGCCCCAACCCACATTTGTGAGGGTGTAGATGTTACTCCTCCGCAAGCAGCGCACCTACAGCGCACCTGCAGAGGTGCAGCTCAGGCGTGAAACAAATCTCAGCGTGGCAAGACAATCTACAATGAAAATACACGTGAACTCGACACGCGGCGACGTCTTCAGCGAAGCGGACCAATGTGAAGCGATAATACTGACACCGTGAGAAGATTTCACTGCTCTACGGCAGAGGGACTTGGTTGTATTATTGGACAGCGTGTTTAAGGGCGTCGCTCCGCGCGGGCATAAATGCACGGAAAAGGTGACGATCAAAATTAATCTCAGGACAGATATGCGGTTGCTATCGCCTCTCACATTTCGCCTTAATGTCACTGCGGTTGCCCCATCATGGTTTATTTCGAAGTTCTTGAAAACCTTTCCGACTTTTCCTTTTTGTTTGTTTGTTCGCACTTCAATTGTGAGACAAAACAGAACCTCCTATTCACACTAACTATATATATATATATATATATATATATATATATATATATATATATATATATATATATATAGGAGGCTAGGCCAAGTCGGCCGCAACGGCGAAGAAAATGCCCCTGAAAAGGGTGCATCCCCGCAAAGCGAGTCTTATGCAGGAGAAGGTGACTCAAGGAACACACAAGATCATCGTCGCAGCACTCGCGACAGACACACAAACTAAAGCTTGTGCGTGCGTGCGCGCGCATTTTATTGCGATAGCAATTATATGGACACTTCAACCGGATTTCTGGCGTCGGCGTCGCCGTCGCCGTCGGCGTCGCCGTGAGGTTCCGTATAGATAAAATCTTCGCCGCGCGCCGTATGCCCCAGCGGAAGCGTGCGGGGACGCGCGCTATCACGGACAGCGAACGCACTCAATCTCCCACGCGCAAGCAAGGAAGCGGAAAGCCAGCGCCGGAGGGAGCAGGGGGGGGGGGGGGGGGGGGCACTTCTCTGCCAACAACCGCGCTCGTCGCTCGTCCGCACAGTCTCTTATCTCTCCCACGCGCAAGCAAGGAAGCGGTAAGCCAGCGCCGGAGGGTGCGGGGGGGGGGGGGGGGGGGGGCGCACTTCTACGCTGCCAACAGCCGCGATCGTCGCTCGCTCGCACCGTCTCTTATCTCCACACGGCTCTGACCTTCATGCGCTCAGTTTCCGTTGAAGCGATAGACCGCACGTACGTTCGCCGCTGCGGCGTATCCGCTTGCTGCCAGAGTTTTGACGGTCGTTGTCTGCAGTCATTCAGTGTGAGCTATTCATGTTTGTGCGCGCTCACACCACGCTTGTTCATTCAGTTAGTAATAGTCGGGCCACATTTTCCAACGCACGCTACACATGCAATGCTGCCCGGATCGGCAGTGCAGCGCTACAGATGTGTCCCTTCGCACGCGCTGCCCACGGGAAGCGCTTCTCATCAACACCACCGTTTCACACGCGCCTTCTCGTGGTCATCGAGTCTCTCTTCATGTCGGTCTACTTACGCCGCAGCACACCTGCTTACTTAATCAGCTCATGTTTACTACAATTCATATTGCTACCAAAGCCGCTCACCTTACTTCGTATGACATTGCTGTGTTGCTATCGCATTCATTGCTTCGCCCTTAGGGCGAAACTGTGACATTTTTTTTTAAGTTCGAAGCACCTGATGCGCCAGGGCTGTCGGCGTCTCCTGTCGTCGTCGTAGTCACGGTAAGCAAGCGGCTCGTGCTCGCGCTCGGCAGGCGCTTATGCCACTGCTCCCGCTTTCGTCGTCGTCGTCGTCTTACACAGCTGGCTGCGTTGCCCCTCATCATTCCAGCGTAGAATTTCACTTAACCCGCCGCGGTGGCTCAGTCAGCTAAGGCTTTGCGCTGCTGAGCACGAGAACGCCCGTGTGCTTGCGTTGTAGTGCGCGTTAAAGTACCCCAGGTGGTAAAAATTAATCCGGAGCCCTCCACTACGGCGTGCCTCATAATCAGAACTGCTTTTGGCACGTAAAACCCCAGAAAGAAGAAGAATTTCACGTCTCTTCTGTCGTCGTAATTGGGAGGCGGCGTTTACGGGGTTATGAGCCATTGCTTAAGACAGTATCAGTCCATTAACGGTGTATCACTGCATGCTTCACACCTCCCCAGGTTTCACGTTAGTGGAGCTGCATTTCGCTCAATGAGTCATTTCACACTTACGCATAAAATTTAATTCAGCGCTCAAACCGAGCCTACGACTTATCTCGTGGTAACGTAATAACTAATAAAAACTAAAACAGTAAGAAAGACGTCCATAATGGCCAAATTGCTGAGGGAGTTAAAGAAAACAAATATAGTTTCGCTAATACTTGATGGTAAATGATATCATCAAGCTTGTCCTAATATAATACTAGTGACGGCTTGGCCGCACGTAGAGCTTTTTTGCCGTTGCTCCGTCTGCCGTCTGTTTTAAGGGACAGAGCATCGATTCCTCCCAGACATAGTTGGCGTGCGAAGTTTTCTGCTTGATTAGTCTGAACGCGTTAATGGCATGCTTTATCGGGATGCAGATCAGCTTCCTTACTCTTACAACGACGGTGCGTGGATCTGAAACGGTGCGGATCGATACGAACTACCGCGCCCACACCTAGTTCACTTGTTCCCCGTTCAGAACAAAACGAAGATAAGCCTTTTCAAGCTGTTCACCGCCCAAAAAGAGACGAAATATAACCAAAGAGAGACGAGAAATGGATATTGCAACCATTAACAAAAACGCAGCTGTAAGCTACAACAGTCACTAATGTAAAGGAGGAGCGAAAACTAATTTAGAAAGCTACTACAAGATTTCATCGCAACTCATCTACACTATAAAACACGCCAACAGTATATAAAACAAATCGCTTGAAAAGACGGTATGCCGGCCGTTAACAGCCAAAGAAAGCTGGTTTGTTGACAACCCAGTACCAGTACCTCAGGTTTTACTGATGTCATCTGCTCAATAAGACCACGACTTCCCAAGTTTTCTATAAAGTAACAATAAGACGACGGTGAACTCTTTGTAGGAGGTATTCTCTCTTTGTGTTACTTTGCTCGTGTCAATTTCTCCAATTTACTCTCTAGAGCTACAGCCATAGAATGCAGTCTGTTAAGCTCCAGTCGGAATCGCATTGCGCAAAGACAATAAATCAAACAAAGCTTTTCCTGTCTATTTATTTATTAATTTTTTAATTGTTGCTTTTCCTAATTATGCGCGACTTTCTTCTATATATGCTCACGCTAAAATTTATTCATGAGATTCCTGCCAACGAACGCAAACAAAAAATAAGCGTTTCGATATCTGATTTGGCTTGGAACTTACACAAAAAGTGACAATTAGTAGTAACATTAGGGAAGAAGCGCAAGAAGACTAAAAAGAAAATAGACAACCATTGCGCTGCGCTCATCCTCGCGCTGTTTTTCTTTGCTTCAAGTAACAGAATGTACAAAACGGCCCAATACACTTATGCAAAATTGTTTCTTCGCCATTAGGTGCCCTCTCGAGCTCCCTACACGGCATCTAACGCTTATAACACTATCGTAATTAGACTTTTTTTTTTCGCAGCGATCGATCTCCCAAGAATGGGTCACGACCAAGAATAGAGAGTCAAGTGCATTTGTGGTATGCGCGCGAAGGCGAGTGCGCGGCAAGCGCCGCACTGACTTTACGAACGTTTAAACAAGAGGAAAAAGAAAAAGCGAACAAAACACAAAGCCGTGAGTACAAACTAACCAAGCAGCACATACCTTTGATGTCTTTCGCTGACTGCGACCTCGCCTGAAGGAAAGCCTGAAAGTAAAGAGAAATCGGTTAGCCGTTGTCTCAGGAAAACATAAAGCGTGTCGAGGCAGTGGATAAAAAGACGGCACTAATCCACCATAGTCGTTCCCTAAGTCGACATGAGTCGACACCATGTAAACAGATCGATGCAAGCGCTTTTTTTTTCTCTTATTTTCTTTTTTTTTCCGGTCCGCGGATTTAACGTGCAATCAATTAGTGATAAAACAGGCCAGCCTAAACTAGAGACGCTGCGTCGTTCCTCGTTCGAGCCCAAGGTAATGGCGAAGCAAAGTGTGCAAAAAAGAGAAGAAGCGCCCATGTAGTTTTAGATCAAAGAAAACCGCCCTGTGATATCCTAACACAGCGCTGTTTTACGAGAAAAAGATTAAAACTCTAAACCGCCAGCACTTGCACTTTGATTGAAACCTTTTTTTTTTTTTTTTTCAGAAAAGCTATTAAAAAGGAGTGATCATTACGTGTCTTCAAAATAGGTGACCAGGTCAAAAGTTCCGCTTTCTTTCAAGATTTGATTCTGAAAACAGCGCGGGAATAATCTTAACTGTTCAATTACAGTGCTATTAATTTTGGCGCTTTGGAAGTTCCTGAATCCACGTGTATTTGCGGGCTCGTTTCACACTCGGAAAAACACATTTATGTAGCACGTATTGAGCAACACAAAGCTGTATCGAGAGTTTTTCATGTTGCTCTCCAATTTTCTCATTGACACTTTGATAATAAGAACAGTGCTTCTCGAGTTAGATAATTTATTACAATTAGCTAATTAAATCTCAGTAACGAAAAAATTACTGGCGGCTACTCCACTGTACTGGAAACAATACGCAGTAGGTTTTCTTCGCGTAACGCCGTTCCTCTTTTTTTTTTTTAAATCGTGAGCGTGATAGCTGGAACACCCTGTATATAATTTGTCCATAAAAATTATATAGAGAGTAGCAGATAAAAAGTGTAAGGACATAGATCATTTGAATGTATAAAGAACACTCTATATAAATTGTCTCTAGAAGGTCTACTAATAAACATTTGTACGGAGTTAACGCGGCAATTTTCAGAGCCGGAACATGAACGTCCGATGTCATGTTCGTAGTTCGTGCGGATAATGTCATTACGGGAATCTAGCGATACGAAAGCGCCTTCAGGCATTGAAACACACGCAGCAGACCAAAAGGCAGAAAAGGATGGGTCGTAAGAGGAAGGAAGATGATCCGCATCCCGATAAAGCACGCCACCTAACGCGTTCACAGCAAATCAAGCAGAAAACTGCGCACGCCAACTGCGTCTGCGAGGAAACGAAGCTCTGCGCCCCAAAACAGACCGAGCACCGGCAAGGAACGCGCGTGACAATCGCACTGGTGGCGGGATTACCGCTAATTAAGCGCAGCACTAACGAGCGATCGGCGTCGCGAGCTCTGTCCGACAAATCTTGCCGGCTTCGAAAGAGAGGGCGTGGGTCAATTCGCTGCTGCGCTTGTGCTTTAGTCGAGGAAGGGCGAACGAGCGGGGACAGTGGCCGGTGTGGGGAGAGAGTCGTATTCCGTCACGGGACCTGTTCATTGAGCGCGGTCTTCAAAGGCCACGGCAAACGGGCTCTGCGCAGGGTCAAGGCGCGCGAACCTTCAGTTTTTTGTTGTTGTTTTTTTCTTGTTCGTACGCCTCTTTCGATAGAACCCTATATAGGCACCCGCCTTATCTCGCGAACGAATCGACGAACAATACTCCTGGCGCGTAGAGCCGAAAACGAGCGCTATATACAAAGCACCGATTAACGAAAATCACGGTGAAGTATACAGATGCAGACAGGCACTCGACGGCACCCCATCGTGTGCAGCATGTTGGCCTCGCGGCCATTTGGTGACATTCGACCATTGCCGTAGGGAAAGCGCGGCGCGTTCGACGTCAGACACGTAAATGTGAAGCTAATACGAACTGCAGTGCGGTCTTACATTGCAACGCGCCAATGCTCGTGGAGGGGAGTACGCTTTCAGCGCCCACGGCGTGCCAGCGAAGTTCACTCACCGGCCAACCGAAGGCCAGCAACTACTGTATGTTGTAACGCCCAGCCTCGTTCGGAGACGTTGAATCCGGCGCGTCGTTTAATATTACGCAGAACCAAGGACAAGACTGCGATGTAGTGTCCCGTGTCCGGTTTTCTATGCAACCGGCAGCGGCGCCGCCTTCAAATTAACATCTCGGCCAAAATTCTCCTGAGAAGTTCTGTGCACCCATGTACACAAGCACGGTGTATACCTGGGTGCACTATTACTTTGCATTAATTTACTTTGTTTAAAGAAACCTCCCTGAGAAATGCGACTTCAATCCGAGAACTTTCTAAAGGTGTTATTACTCTTTGCGCCGTCAGCCATTTTTGGTACCATCTTTGCATTTGTACCATCTTTAAGTCACGCCATCTTTGGTACCACCTTTGCAGGTCAAGCATATCAAGGATTCACAATGTGATTTCTACAAAGAGGGGTAAGCTTCAACATAAAAGAACAACACAAATGGAAGAAGTCCCCTGTCCCAAAACTTTCCAAACCGGTTTCTTTATTTTATTTTTCCAACCCTCTTAACAGGTAAAAGCCTCCAACAGTTCTTGAGTACAATTCGACAAATCTTATACAACCTATTATTATTTTAATACGGAAAGCGCTTTTACTACGACCACGCACATATAGTACGCTGCCGTGCTTTCCCTGGGTGACTACGCTGCGCAGCCTTTCCGCCTTCCGGTTCCTCGGCTTCATATCCCTTCTTCCGCTTTGCTTTCAAAGTTTTCATGAAATATTGAACAAGTGAACGCAGCACTGCACGTCCTTGCCTCATGTATAAAACAGAAACTTACGTTTATAAATCAGTCACTCCAGAGGAGGAGGAGGAAAGAAAGGGGGACGGCAGGGATGTTGATCAAAAATGCGTATTGTTGGCTACCCTACGCTGGGGCACGGGAAAGGGGTAATAGAAAGAAGAGAGAGAGGAAAGGAAAACGAGGTGAATTCACGCACGCGTGCAGAGGGCACCAGTAAGTCACAGGCGTTCACACATGCCAGTCGCCCTCAAGAAAGTGCCTTCACAGCCTTGTCGGCGGACGAGCGATGGGGACGGTGTCCCTCGAGAAGCGCCTGCACGGACGGCGGCCGATCGTTCGGTCACAGAAACCGTGAGAAATATAACACGTCTATTGGTGCAACACCATCAGAACTGGTCACACCTTCTGTTTTGATGTTTTTTTTTTATCTTTGAGTCTAACAATCACTTTAGGCAAAGAGTAATACAGGAGTAAGAGGCGGTTTGCAGGAGACGCACTCACTGCCTGGGAAAAAAAAAAAGTCATTTGCGGCACGCTGTATACAGGAAGATAACTGGTAAATGTTTGGAAAATATGAAAAGGGCCACTGAAACAATGCTTTCGTGACACCATTCACAGCAATATCTGTTCCCCTACTTGGCTCCTCGCAGTGGACTTGAAGGAACTTCAGACACGTAGCAGAGCAAGAAACAGCAGCGCTCAGACAGCTCGTGCGTTATACGCGCCACTATCATTACACGGCCCGAGAGAGTCAGAGAACGAGACGGACAATGACACTTAATTAAATCATACCAGCACACCTCTAAAAGACTGCGTTGCCCATAACCACGTTTTTTCCTTCGCTCTTCGAAAGAGAGCCTCGACTGGGGAGCAGACTCGCATTGCGCGCCTCTTGTATCGATCCCCTCCATTCGACGCTTTTCAGGGACCGCGACAATTTATCTGCTTTTACATTTGGTTGTCGAATGAGCCAATAAAAGGAACGCTACAGCTGCCGAAATTAGTATTTTATCCTAGAAATATGATAGCGATCATTATGGGACCTTTCCGCAAGGGAAGCATAGTTACGGTGAACAATAAATAGACAATGTTTTAAAATATAGCGTGATTTTTAACCGCAGTCGGTGCTCAGGCAAGAAGAAACCATGTCATACGGCGCTAGTGGGAGCGAGCGAATTCGAAATAATGAGCAAGGAATTGTAATGAGGTTATTAAAAAGGTTGCAGATTTTTATCAGCGTAGTTTCTTCCCTCGCGTAATGTAATGGGATTACAAGAACAGACAGCATGCTCCTCTGTAAGCAAGATTGAAGAGCAGTCGTGCTCGTCCTGGAAAAATGAGAAGAAATAAAAAAAAACTGACAACGCAATTTTTGTCGCGTCGTTTAAAGACATCATTATCAATGTATGCGCACGTGCACGCTTATTCCCGAGAGTAGAGGTTAACTTTATATTTTTGCACTGTACTTTTCAGTGTGGAACTTTTCTGATGCTACAGATAATTATCGTCGCTTTGTGCGCCATTTTTCCATTTCTTTACCTCCCTATTCAATCGGCACTAAAAAAACAAAGCAACCTAGAAGAGCTTATCACCATTTTATTGCAGGACCAAAGTAGATGAGCGCAGTAAATAAGCGTTCGATGAAATCTTTAGGAAAGCTCGTGAAAATCAGAATGCGTGAAACTAAAACAGCGAGACAATTTGATTGCATCTGCGATGGTGTAAGTTCCGCTACAGAATATGACATTAGAGTGGTGGGAGGCCCAGTCGAAAAATAAACATGCAATATGATAACACGCAGTACTACATCGGACTTGAGAAAACTCCTACGAGAAAGATGGGTTGTAAGAAAGATACGTGCCATATTTAAAAGGCAACAACAACAACAAAGGGGAAATGTATATGGAAGCCATGTGTGGGCAATATATCTCATCTCACCCTCACTATTATTATTTGGTTTGCACAAATAAAAACAATCACAAAGAATAGGAAGAGAGCTAGCGGGTAACTGCCACCAGGAGGGGCACAAAGCCGGTCGGCTGCAGAAAAGCAGACATAACAAAAAGAATAGTGAATAAGGAACAGGATATATATCAAGAGGGAGAGAAATTAAAGAAAATGGGGGAGGAGGTGAGAGAAGAACGACACAAGAACAAAACATGCCCACGCTTCATACACTCATCGAGCAGAATGTTACGTGCTCATCAACGGAGTAAACATTGTAGACATGTTGAGGAACAGCCTTGGGTATTCGTCGCCTCTGAAACTTCACGAGACAACTTCTCCTTTGTGCCAGAGATTCGTTACATCTTTTGATAAGTTGACGAAGAGACTCAGTCGAAAAGCTCTACTGCGTTAAATATTCAGAGGACATAGTCTAAGCTTTCTCTTTTTCTGTGCCAGTAAAACCAGACGACCTGCCAGCTCCGCCTTTGGTTTTCCCGCTAATAAATAGAAAGCAGAGAAGAAAATAAAGCAAAAAAAAAAGAACAGGGCCCATAATACAGCCTACTTTCTCCGACATAATTCATGCTTTGTTAAGCTAAAATTCCATCTTCTGCAGCGGTAACTCACGTTCTGCCAGTTCGTAAGCAGCGCGCTAAGTTATGAAGCGGATCAGAGCTTCCAAGCCCAACGAACCGCTGCCCTGAAAAATCAGGGCATACGGGCGTACCATACGCGTAAGTGCGGCGTTGTAAAATGACTCCGTAATACATATGCAAAGACAAAGGACAATATATCCAGACTCTCGGCGGAGGCAACGACAAAAACGAAGAAAGAAGGAAAGAAAAAGGGGGGGAGGGGGGGGGGGGACGAGAAGAAACAGGAAACTACATCACTCCGCGGCAGCAACGGGGGAAGCTTTTCTGTGCAAACTCTTGCACTTTGGAGACTTTCGAGATTTTCTTCTTTCCTCTTCCCCTGCACCCACCGCGACCTTCATAAAATATGGGTCACCGAGCCATGAGGCACGGATTTCATGCCACGCGAACGCACAAGGGACGCTAAGCCCGAGGATCGCCTCGCTGAACATGCAAGGCCAGCGCGGGCGGTTGCACTTCTCCCGCGCTCCAAACAAGGTTCGCGCGCGTTTCTCACACGTCTTCCCAATTTCTAAATCATCTCAGCCATGCTCTCCCGTGTACGAGACTCGAGCACCACCCGCGGGAATCTCTCATTTCCCAGGTAGTAAGCAAGCGGGTCGGTCGTAGACAGGAAGCCCTCATTTGGCGATGAAATACGCCTGCTCCTGCGACAGACACAAGCGAGGCCACGCCTGCACGCGGATCCTCTTCAAAGCCCGAGTGCGCTCACGCGTGTTCGATCCTGCTCAAAGGGCCAGAGAGAAAATAAAACACAAAGCATGCCAGATCTTTCATCGCTATCAAGCGCATCACCTGCAGTTCCAGATTCAGTGTCGCAGCCTTCTTCTTATATGTGCGCGTATGTCTCTGCTGTTTTGGATAAGCAGCGCAAGGTAGGCGGATAAGATGAGATGCGCGCGAGATCCTAGCTCCGCTTTTCCGCGATTCAAACAAGGTGCGCCGAAGCGCGCGGTTGCGGCTCGTGCGAATGCGGTGGCCTCACGACGCTCGGTTATCGGGGCAAGAACGGCTCGAATGGGCTGCGAGACGAAACGGAAGCAGCAGTGGCGGAAAGGCAGCCCTCCCGGCGCCTATCTTTCTACTGCATCGGACATGCACACAGCACGGCGCCGAATCAAATGAGTGACTTGCATAAATAAGCAGCGAAGGCGGGAGTGAGGCGCAGCGAGATAGCTAGCGTTTGCAATCATAACCTCGGGTATTTTCTTACTAAATCGCTTTATTACGCTGTAAAATAAAAAAAAAGGGGGGGGGGGGGGGAGCGAACGATGGATAAGCACTGAGAGTTGGAACAGCGTTACACATGTGAAGCAATGAGGTGCCAGCTTACGCGAAAAAGAACAAAAAAAAAAGAAAAAAGCTTGCAGGTTCTCATGTTTCACTAGAGCAACTGCAATGCAATATCACTATGAGATCCTATCAGTCGATGATTATCTTTCGACATCCGCATAACTTCTTTTCCTACATATTTGCTATCTCATCTGGGAGTAATAACGGTACGATCTACTGCTGCCGGTCTACCTGCAGCTGCCTACGACTCTACAACCGAAACCCAACAGCAGGACTAATTTTCGTTTGTTGCTGCTAAAAAAAAAAGACAAAAAAAGATATGCACTACAACTTTCGCTACATATAACGCATCATCCCGCTTTCAACATCATATGATCATGGCCATACCTATCATTATAGAACGACGCCCACATACATATAGTTGTGCGAATCACAGCTACCGTTTTATTAGAAGCACCTCAAAGCACCGCGGTGGAGAGCCACAAATCCGCGCAACCGCCGCCACTACTTCTGTCACGTGCGTCTCTACGGCACACCACTCGTCTGTTGCTATTTCCCCGCACTGTCGCTCTCGCCCTGCAAGTTGGTCCGCGGCGGACATACAAGGGCATACCTCACTACATCACCGCAGGCCACGTCTCAACCGATGTAACGCTATCGCATCAAAACCCTCGCGAGATCAGATTCTGCAGCAGTGTCACCCACATTAAGGCCCTCGAGTGAGGACACGCATACCACACAGGTATCAGGATCGTCTCGCTAAAGAGAGAGAGAGAGAGAGAGAGAGAAGGAGTATAGAAACGCAGGAAGGTCAAGCAGACGAGCGTGCGGTTCGCTACCACGCAGTGTTACAAATCCACGGGTCAGCTATGATCTGCATAACGCTGGCGCATTAAAAATAAACTGATGGTCAATCAATCAATCAATCAGTCAGTCAATCATTTATTTACCATGCCCAGGAACAACCAAAGCAATAATAATAATAATAATAATAATAATAATAATAATAATAATAATAATAATAATAATAATAATAATAATAATAATAAACTATAAGATAGCCCATTCCTAGTTAGCGCCCATAAATTGCAATGAAGGCTTTATCTCACTCGATAGGTGGCGCTCGGCCAGAGATAGGACCAAAGATACGGCCACAGATATCAGGTATAGCATACCTGATTAAATCAAGCAGGCTAGGTGACGATTTGTCAACGGGGATGCCATTAAATCATCATCATCGTCATCATAATCATCGACTGGTAGCTTTTGCAAGGCAATATACACACGCTTGCACCTAGCATCACTCCTCGCCGCGAAGACTAAAAATCGCTAGTGCCACCTAGTAGACACGCAACAAGTATCTCCGTTCCCCAAACTTAATGTCAAGCATGATGTTGTCTTCTTCGGCATATACATTAGCGAAACTGTCCAGACAGTAACAATCAACACTAAAGGGACAGTGCGCATGACCGGCAGAAAGCGAGCTGAGTAAGCATCACGCATGACCTGGCCGATTGCCCGTGTCAACAGCTATGCAACTACCTACCCAGAGGGGTAAACACTGCACCAAAGTCAGCCCGCTTTATTTAGCCCGTTTCCGAGCAACGAGAACCGAAATTACGACAACGTTAACAAGGACTAGCGCAAGTTACACGCCTCGATGCAACGAGATAAAGGCTACTTTTTCCTGCATTTACAGAGGCGGCTGTCATGCGGATATAACGGGCTGAAAGCCGACTTAAGTGGCAAGTCAGAGGATCACGCTAAAAATAAACTCCGTTTCAACGACGTTGACTCAAAAAAAAAATCAATACAACACTAATCAACAGCACCCGAACGTCTCCCTAATTGAACGCCGGGAACACTTAATTTGTGCAACCGAACAACTACGTTCAAATAGTACTTAGAGACAAACCTTGCAGGAAGTGCGGCAAGAAAAGCTGGTTTGCCAAATGTCAATGCCAAAAACAAAGGCAAAGGAGTACAGCAGAAATAAAATAGGTCACATATATTTTAATAGGAGCGAAAGTGCACTGTATACGGTCCTGACCTATGAACATCCATCCCACTGCTTTCATTGCTGGTAGCGCCAGATTTTCTTTCTCGGGTCTTGGTGCTTTCTCGGGTCTAAATAACTTTAAAATATAAAGAAAAAAAAATAACGCGGCAACGAATGTTAGGATGCTCGGAAATCCTATCCCGGTTACTCTGAAGCTTCAAAAGAGAGGAAAAGCCAGATGTTGGCTGCGAAAGCCCTCTTAAGTGTAGCTAGCCCCTTGTTGCTTTGCTTTTATTTACATTCCGAAGGCCTAACGCTGATGAAAGAAACAAGCGTGCCTTCAATAGCGAAAAAAGGCGAAGAAGGCTGCAGAAAAGGCCCCCATCAAATGAGGTCTTGCTTTCTAAGACGCAGTTGACCTGGTTCTCGGATGTCACTGGCCACTTATAGCCCGCGACCCACCGCGAAGATGTTTTTACGAGGAAGTCCCACACACACATGCGCTGTGCGTGCGTCCGGCGCATTGATTGATTGATTGATTGAGTTCAGATTTACAGAGCTCTATGGTCGGAACACAGGGGGGCTATAAGACACGCCGTAGTAACTCCACATTAATTTCGGCCAAACGCACGCCATCTCTCTCACTCTTTTTGTATGTCAGAGAGAGAGGTTTAGCATGTTTATTTCGACATAAACACATACAATAAACATTCCTGATTTTTTTTTTTTTTTTTTAGTGTGTACGCGTGTATGTACATGCAAGCGGGCGCGCATACAGTTGTTGCTACTTTAGTGATTCGCCCGCTGCATTATTTATGTGCTTACACAGCAGCGTCCAAAACAGTATAACAAAGAAGTACGTAACTGGCAGAGCGCGCACCGCATGACATTGTGCAGAAGAAGAAAGCAAAAGCGAATAATCGAATACATCCTCCGAGCAAGACAGCCTCGACTGGCCCAGTCTCTTCCGCTCCAAAAGTTTCCTCCCGAAATTCTCAAGGAGGGCGATTGTTGCCTATACTGTCGCCGTTCTCGCTCCAACGCTCAGCCCATTTCTTAAGTGCGCCGAGCTAACGTACTCGCACCTTGGTACATCGCTCACGGGCGACGCAAGCTACTAAGCGTGCGACAACTGTTCCCAGTTAGTCCGCACAAGAAAAAGGAAGACCGCTGTCAAGAACAGTCACTACAAGGAGTACGCAGAAATTGTGCCTAGCTCGGCGCGCGCCTGTGCCTGTACGGTCCTATTAAACCCAGCTGCACCTTTCTTTCTTTCCAGTTCTGGATAGTGAAGGTGGTCGCGCACTCGGAATTGTTCCACGAAACCATGCGAAGGATGCGATTAAAGCTGCCCGAATGCTTCTCTTCGCGCCATCTCGGAGCGTAAAGGCGAGGAAAGACGGGACGATTTTCCGCTGAGGCAGTAGTTTGTTGACGACACGTATCGAAAAAAAATATATGTAAATTGTATCGTCACGCGAAATGGAATAGATCTGTGGGGCTTCTAGAAATGAATAACGACAAGGCACACGCCTTGTAGCAACATCTTAAAAACAGGTTTGGTCAAACTGAAAGTAAGTGTTGGTTTGTATACGAGAACGAGAAACAGACACTTCATGACAACGGTCGATACGAGATGATATAAATGAACAATGAGAAAGTAACTCATCTCTAATATGCGGACTCTGAGAACGAAAGTGATGAAATAGGGCGAGAAGTGTTATTTTTATACGTGAGAAAAGCCACATAGGCGTAACGCTGTTGAGACAGGAGAGTTAGAGAAGATGAAACGTGCGCTACGATTCTGTATACAGCTTCAGTGTTACCAATGAGCTTGAACGAATGGATCCCACAGAGCACATGCATATTGTCGTTTATAAAGAGCAAATGTATCATAAAAGAGGAGTTCAAGAGATGAAGGGGCCACTGAAAAGTGGCGACGTAGGTACCCAAGCATTCGGCAATTATTAACATCATAGTTAATGTGCGGCCACCAAGAGAGGTTAGCCTTAATCTGGACTCCTGGGTATTTAGAAGTAACGCCTTCCTCGACAACGGAACCATCAATGTTATACTTGCAAACGTTCGCAGCAGGCTTACGAGCAATTCGCATTACAATGAAGAAGAAGAACGTAAACTTTATTTTCAAATCAATCCGATTCGAGTTCGGCGTCCTTTTAGTGGGTCTGGGCACCCGCCGCGGACGCGGTTCCGAGACCTTGTCTCGTAGCGGCTTCCTCGGCTCGCTGGACGGCCCAGAGTTATGCTGTCAGGTTCTAGCTGAGCAGTGCAGTCTTCCAACGCATTACCTTGAACTTCTTATCATTTACTCTTATTTTCCACGTGTTACACCTTTCAGTAATATTGTTAAGATGCGATTGTAAATGTGATGTGTCAGCACTGAAAGAAATCACGCGGTGAACTACACAGCCACCTGCGAACAGTCTAATCGAACAGTTAATACATTCAGCTATAGGTAAGTTGTCTGTGTCTCTTATTTCCTCTAGATATTTGCCTTTGCGAGTCAGGTGCTATAACCACTGCAGCACGGAAGTTGAGTTAAGTGATGAAATAGAAGACATAGTAGCTAGGTGAGCGAAAAAAAAACAATAACAAACATACAACACTAAATAAAAGAAGTGGAAAAGGAAAACAAGCGCTTGTCCCCCGTTGACTTATTTTCTTTCGTGTTGTGCGCGTGCTCCTTGTGCTCACTTACTATGTCAAGTATGCACCAACAGGCCATCAGCAAATAGTTGATGCTATAGATGGAGGGTGTTATGCAGCTATAGGCGCAAGTGCAGCGAGGAAATACCTGCCCGTTTGCGCGCCCTTCGCGGAGGACTACAGCCTCCCGCCGCAAGCACTAGAACGGTGAAAAGGTCGATTTCTCTGTAAGTGCAGCCAGATTCCTCGTGTGATATACAATAAGGTTCAACACTTGTCTGAGAAAATGCGAATAAATGGCATTAGTCCCTACAAACCATAATGTCGCGTAAATGCATTGCAAATGACATTAATGCGTTGTGAAGTACTTGTGTATATGCATTTATCAGAGGAGACGTGTGGGCTTCCCCTCGGCATTACATCTCATTCACTCTCAGATTTTGACAAACGTGTTTCGCGAGGCGCTGATACCTTAAAACATTTGGCGTAGCGCTATATAACGCTCTGGATACACGTATACCGCTTCTATCGTTCGCTACGTGCTGAAGCGACGCGGCACATAGCCAGCGCGCACTACTGTTGCTGGAATCTGACTGAGGTGGTAATAATTATACGGTAGGGTGATAATGCGTTCTAATGCACCATTGCAAGGCTGCATCAGCCTAATATCAGGGCTCCACTAACACAACAAAACACCTTCTTTTTGCGTAGCCAACAGTATCTCTTTTTAGGCGTGCAATTATGGTTTTCTCCTATATTCCTCTACCGTTCAGGGCTTTTTTTTTTTTTTTTTGCTGGCAATGGGCTTAATTAGCGAAGTGACATTAATTTCAACACATGCAAACTTGAAAATGTATGCCTGCAAGATAGTCACATCCCTTTCACCTGCTCTCAAAGACACTAATTCTGCAAGTCATGTCCGCGCGACTCCTTGATTCAGCGCGAGACAACGTTAGAAAACCCAGGAACAGAGAGGACTCGCAAGCGGCACGTTACGAATGAACTTTACGCGAGAGCGAAGAGCCTTGTATCGTAGCTAGCAGAGCGATCGTACATTTGCACAGAAAACACGGTTACTATACAGGAAACCGCCGTCAATAACTTTCCGACGAGTTGCGAACAACGTGTTCTTCTCGGGTCAAGATCGACACGCATTCTTTATTTCTCGGTAAGTTTGATAACTCGAAATGCGAGACATCGCCTGCATCGCCGCGCAGTATACACGGGGGCAGGTAATAGGGAGGCGGAAAGCTTCTCCAAAAAGAAAAAAGGCCTCTATTCAAGGCATTCTCGAGGAGATGCTCGCATCTGGAAGCAGCGATCCCTGCTCTGTTCGCGCATTAGCCTGTAGGAGCGACCAAGTCAATAGCTCGAGAGCATGCGCGCTACTTCATCCGACAGCTCGGGAAACATCAAAAGGTAACTGTTTCTTCGCAGCGGCTGCTTTGCAATGCGTGCGTTCCGCGATGAACGCGCTCCATCGCGAGGCAAGAAAGGAGTCCCGAAGCCGTTAAAAACACGGCAGCGCCGAACAGGCGGCGAGACGAATGGAGTTCCGCGCGCCGAGAATCGATCAAGAATGCGCGAAAAAACCAATTGTTCCCCGTATCCACTCTTTCTCTGACAGGAATGCCAAGAATTAAAAGTCTAACGTTTCTCGCCGTTACCTCTTCCGTCCTTTTCTTCCGACAAATCTCGGCGGCACGACTATTCCGCTGTAAACTCGCCGTCCTGTCGCTGCATGCCACGCATATCGCGGCGTTGCATTATATAAAGAAGAGGGTTGCAAAATAGTTCATGTTTTTGTTAAATTTTATTTATTTTTTTGTGCTTACTATCGGAGTATCTTGGTGCTATTGGATCACACACACAAAAAATAGGCTTTTTTTATCTTCAACGCCGAACACCGCCTAGATAGAAAAATAAACAAAATATTACGCGTGTAAGAAACTTCATTCGCAAATACGATGACTAATGTACAGCAAGTAACGGAGTCCAAGCCAAAAAAAAAAAAAAAAAAAAGCACGAGCTGGCGTCTCGGGGTCAGCGACACCGGAGAGGCCGGTTTCCTTTTTATACTGCAATACGCCAGTGAGAGAGCTGAGGCGCTTCTTCTTCACTACACATATCGTATGGAAGCTGATCGAGGTACACGAAAAACGAGGAATCTACGAGTATTTATTCTTTGTCCCTTCGCGCCAGAAAGAAAGAAAGAACGAAGAAAGAAAAAGCAACAAGGAAAGAAAGAACGAGGTGAAAAAAAAATTGCTCGCACTAATTCAAAACTTTGAGCTCAATATCCGCGAGATGCTATATTTGACATTCTCACATTGCTTTTTATTTATTTATTTTTTCACTTGCGAAGCTGGCTACATCTTTATTGGTTCTCATATTTGACTGGTTTGTTTCCTGTCTATCTCCAGCATTGTTTTCCCCTTCTGCACTAGCAAACTATCAGCCTATGCCTGGAAGTGAATCGGTGCCACATTCAGGTCATTATCGTCATCATCATCATCGTCATGTCTTTTTAACGCGTTGCTTGACTGCAAAGAATGTACCAGGTTTTTATTATTATTATTATTATTATTATTATTATTATTATTATTATTATTATTATTATTATTATTATTATTATTATTATTATTATTATTATTATTATTAACTAACCACGACAAAGTGTTCTACGAGAATGTACGATGCATGTAGTGCGGCTTTGAATCGCTCGGCTGGCTTGAGACGCATGGAAAAAAAGGCGAAAGCTTGCACTAAGCCGCGCAAAGCTCACGACTCAGCGAAGCTGGCCGAAATGCCGACACCGTGTTCCACCGCGTTTCAATGCCGACAACGCGTTCCAGCAGACCCGCTCCGTAAATGCGTCTCTCTCTCTCTCTCTCTCTCTCTCGGACTTACGGCCGTCACTGCGCGTTGCATAGCGCAGCTTGCAACACTGAAACCGCGTTACAATGCCGACCCCACGTTCCACCGCGTTGCAATTCCGACAATGCGTTCCAGCAGACCCGCTCCGTGAATGCGTCTCTCTCTCGCTCTCATTTTCTTTATCTCTCTCCCGAGCATAGCGCGCAAAACCTCTTCTTCACCTCGCAGAGCACTGGCACGAGCAGGTGTGAGCGTGCCAGCTGTGGGGGAAGACGACGACGCTAGAACGCAATCACATGGTTCGCATAAATACATGTTCTGCAAGCGTGGTTGTATAACCTAGTTGTTACGACGCTCGCCTTGGGACCGTGGGTACGCGGGTCCGGATCCCGCCTCGGCAAGAAAGTTTATTTTCTTTCTTTCTTCATTGCTGATGATGATAGTTTCTTGATACGAACCCCAAACTACGGCTGCCTTAAACAGCTTCGCTGTTAAAACAGCCATGAAACGACGGAGAAACGCTGCGCACGTTTAAGGCAGACGCAAAGCATGACCAGCGTAGAAGCAAGGCCGATGGCCGGGCGAGTGCTCTTCAAGGTGCCTTCGGAATCGACTCAAATACAAAGGCAATCGTTCAATCTAGTTTAGGCAAGTTCTTGCGCGGAGGAGTCACGACAAGGAGAACCAACGCAGCATACGTTCACTAATAGGGTATTATTGCCCGCAAGCCGCAGCCCACCAGCGCTGACAAAAACAGGTTCTTGTCCATGACCTGGCCCCCGCACTAATCCACAAAATCCCGAAATAATAGCCCCCAGCACCGGTGACGCGCCAGTCATAGTGAATATCATAGATGAAGCGAGCGCAGGCACGGGCTTCAAATGGATAGCTGAACTTGGCTTTAGTTGCATTGCCCGCAGAACTCTGCGAACAACGGCTGAAGATGCGATGATAAACCACCTGCACATACGAAACGCTCTGCCAAAACTTCTGCAGCTTTTCTATTTCTGAACGTAAGACGATCAAAGATCTGGAGTCGCCGCCGTGTGCGAATATTCAAAACTTTCGAATAACGAATCAAATATTGTCCTGTTCGATTCGGTGCTCGAATTGAATAGTCACAATTCAAAAATCAGAATAATTTTCGACTACCTTTCTAATACCTCACGTCGTCGACTGTGCACGAAACACGAAATTCAAGCAAAAATGCTGCAATTTTCATCCCGTCCACAGTAGACATAATGTACTATAACACGCCGCATCGCTCAGAGAACCAGGTTTTTTCGGAAATACCACGATTAATCGCGGTAATCTTTATTTATAGATGGCATTGGGTGCAGAGGTTATTGTTTGGTACTATTCACAACAGTGTCCGCAAATCAGATTAAATTTGAATACGTTTAATAGCAACATATTTGCTACAATAATATCATCGTCTACCGCTACTATTAGAACCGCAGCCAAAGTGCCTCTGAGGTATACACAGATGTAATTGGCCCACAAGTCTGCATTTCTAAACGTCATATGATAACGCATGGCTGCGTACGCTCCGAAGAGCGCCGAATTCACTAACAAACTGCTCAATTGTTCCTAACGCTTCCTTTGTGCTTTTAATAAAGCACGCTTTATAAGGTTCACTGTAACGAGAAAAAAAGTGTCTAATGTTGTGAATACCAGGAAGTGAAAATTGTTTGATATTAACGGTGACACTGCTGCACATTATTCACAAACTATTCGAAATATATTCGATATTCGATTCGTTTCGATTCAGCCACAATTCTATTCGTATACCCGTCACATTTAGGCATGGACAACTAGCTGAGAAGCGGCGTTCGAAACGGAGAAGCCATCTGCTGTTTGTGGAATTCCGAGTCTAACCTTTCGACGTCTAACGGTCAGCTGGCAGAAGCTCGTTCCGCGATAACGCAACGTCAAAGATTGGACTAGTTGGTTCAACATGATTCAAAGTATAACAGCGCGACTTTTTGACGAGGACGAAACCGAAGAACATATAAGGACAAGCGTTGAGTCAGCGTACGTCCTTGCCCGTTCTTAGGATTTGTCCCCGTCAAAAAAAAAAAAAAAAAATCGCACTGTTAAACTTTTAATTGCTGTGTAAAGGACGTTTATTGCACACAGGCATCAGGGCCAACCGTTGGATCAGTTCAAGGAACCGAGAGCGCGAGCGGCGTAGTCCGAGCGATGCGGTGGAGAGACTAACCCACTAGACAGCGCTGGTAAGGATGCCCCACTGCATCGTCCCTCTTCTTCACTACAGCTACATTAAGCATCAAGCGCTTATAGGCAGCACTGCCACGGCTGCGGACCATGTCAGTTAGTGCATTCGCTCAGCTGTAGTCCAAATCTCGCCCTACCAACGCTCAGTTAGAGACCCTAAAAAATGTACGAAATAGAACTTACGCGACATGTCTTGCATCGAGATTGAAGCTTTCAGATTCCCAGAGCCCTTAATTAAGCAACCGTACCACGATTCGGCACAGCTTGGAACACTGGTGATACGGCAAGAAAGTGAGGAAGTAACCGGATGAAACACACAACTTAAAACGCTACTCCAGAAACGTGAGAAATAGCGCTGTCGTGAGTGCATTTCACACTATACACCTAACGAACATCTGCAACAAACACGAGTACCGAAGCCACTATCCAATCTACGCCGAAGCAGCTTAAGAGGTGTTTAAACAACCGAAATACGAATTGCCGGCCCCATAATCAATCTGATAAGACATAGACATGTACCAGCAGTGACAAAAGCGTGAAGGGACGATGCATCCATGTACACTCTCGAAGAATCGCACATCGCACGTTTTTCGCACACTCACACATCGATCAGTCGCACAAGGATATTCAACAATAAAGCGGAAGACACCAATATAGTCCTTGCAAGTCATTTATTATAGTATGCTAACGATAATCCTCTTGTCGTTAGGTTTTACCGGCACATATATGCAAAGCCGGCATATATATGCAAAGCTTGCTGCCACTGAGATAAGCAAGCAAATTTTTCCTTAGTTAATTACTTCAACCGTTCTGTAAGTCTTTTCGTAGTTAACCACTGTGGTTACTTCCTTCGTTATTCATTATTTGCGCCGCCTTAGCTGTTTCCTAAGTATTCCTTAGTTCAGTACTGAAAGAAAAATATGAAAACAAGAGGGCTTGATATATATCGAGATAGTGGGAACCATCGATGCATCTTCCCGCATAATTTCTCGGTAGCAATGAGCACCCTCGAACGATTAAGGAACGCTGTCTGAAGCGACATAATATTGCTCGGAAGATAAATAAAACGAAGGGGTCTTTTTTGAAGAAAAACCTACATATTTACAAGGTACCACCAACACGACATAAAGAGAAATGGCTGAAAATTGAAACGTTTCAATTGTTGATAAGTTATACGACACTCCATTCGGTGCACTGCGTGAATTAAAAGTTGAACGAACGACCCGCTCTCAGGAGGCACTGAACAAGCTTTCGAAAAGTGCGGATGGTCTGGATGGCGCAAGAAATGAGTACGAAGACCAAGATTAGCTGGTCCTCACTGCCACGTCGCTTTGTGCTTGTCTTAAGGAGAATGTTTTCAAAAGCTGCAGTTGCAAACACGGGAATTTAAAAACGGTCGCACCAACAGAACAGTATCAGAAACCTGACGAAAGTTTTGAGAACAACCAATTTTGCAATCAGAAGGAAGTCTTACTCACGAATTAATTTTTTCCCCTTTTTTTTATATAGCGACTGGTTTAGATGTTCGAAGGATGATGATGATGATGATGATGATGATGATTTATTGGCATCCCCTTTGAAACGGGGCGGCGAGAAATAGTCACCTAGCCTGCTTGATTTAATCAGGTATACTATACATGTTCTTTATCTTGCATTTTTGTATACCTATCATTATTTTTCTTTTTCAAAAATTTACCTTGTACCGCTGCCTATGATTTTAAGAGATCAGGTCGCATCCATCTTTTCCCTACTTTTTTTCCACCAGTACTCTAATCGTCTCTTGCTGATCTCTACGGCTGATCTGTTTATGTTTCCTTCCACTTTAAACCCAAGCGCTTCTGGGAGTTGCACGTTACCTACGGTTCTCGCTGGGTGGATCCCGTCGCATTCCATTAGGATGTGCTGAGTGGTCTCTGGATCTTTACTGCAGCATACACATGTCTCATCTAATTCCGAATATTTGTTCCGATATGTTTTCGTCCTTAGGCAACCGGCTCGAGCCTCAAATAGCAAGGCACTGCCCTTTGTGTTATCGTACAGATTTTCCCTTCTAATTTCTTTCTTCTCATTCTTGTAAATCTCCATTGCCCTTTTCGTTTCCATTCTTTGCATCCAATTCACGGTCTCTATTTCTCTCACTTTCTTTCTGATGACCCCTGGTTGTCTATTTACAGTTTCGATTATCCTGTACTTGGTTGCCAACTTCCTTGACCTCTTCCTCCATTCTGTGTCCACGCTTTTCATGTAGAGATACTTGTGCACTTTAGCCGCCCATTTATTTTCATCCATGTTCCTGAGCCTTTCTTCAAAACTAATTTTGCTTTGTGCTTCTCTGACTTCAAAAGAGGCCCAACCCATGTCTCCATGCACTGCCTCATTTGTCGTATTACCGTGTGCTCCCAAAGCCAACCGGCCTACTGATCTTTGGTTAACTTCCAAACCCGCCAATATATCCGATTTTAAGCATATAATGGCATTTGCGAATGTTAGCGCTGGCACCATTACTCCTTTCCAGATTCCACGCACCACCTCATACTTATTGTGGCCCCACAGTGCTCTGTGTTTCATTAATGCTGCATTCCGCTTCCCCTTTATTTTCAGATTATCTTGGTGGTTGCTTGAGTAATTCTTTCCTTCGTTTATGTGTACGCCGAGGTACTTATATTGCTTCACTATGGGTATTACTTGCTGTTGAATTGACACCACGAAGTTACTCGTGTGCTCATTAAAGATCATAATCCCTGATTTCTCTGTGCTAAACTTAAGGCCTAGATTTGTCGCTGCGTTCCCACAGATATTCGCAAGTATCTGTAAATCTTTTTTATTGTCCGCTAGTAGCACAATGTCGTCTGCGTACATCAGTCCAGGGATCTTCTGTTGCACCATTTGTCCATTACGCATGTAGGATAAATCAAAACCTAATTCGCTGTTTTCCAGTCGTCTTTCTATGCCCTTGACGTAAAGCGTGAACAACAATGGTGACAGAGGGCATCCTTGCTTCAATCCTTGGTGAATTCCCACCATTTCATTTCCTTTTCGGCCTTCCCATGCCACTTGTACTTGGTTGTCTCGATATATCTCCCTCAGCAGCTCCACGAAATCGTCATCTATGCCTTCGTATTGAAGAATATCCCACAACAATTCCCTGTCTACGTTGTCATAAGCTCCTTTAATATCTAGAAATGCTATCCATAAAGGTCTTTTCTGAGCTACTGAAATCTCTATGCACTGAGTTAGTACAAACATATTGTCTTCTAAGCGTCTGCCTGGCCTGAACCCATTCTGTAGTTCCCCCAATACACCGTTTTCTTCCACCCACTTCGACAGTTCTAATTTTATGGCTTGCATTGCCATTCTATATATCACCGACGTTACTGTAACTGGCCTGTACGAGGTCGTCTTATCCTTATCTCCTTTGCCTTTGTAGATAAGATTCATCTTGCTTTCACGCCATCCAACGGGAATATTCTTTGTTCTAATCACTTGCTCTATGGCATTAGTCAGCAGTGCCTTGCTTTTTGGACCGAGGTTTTTGATTAGCTGTATTGGGATTTCATCGGGTCCTGCTGCCGTGTTGTTAGGGACATTTTCTGCTGTCTTTTTCCAATAAAAGCTTTCTATGCTGAATTTTGATCTCTCAGGCCTCTCTGTTGTTGCTGGATCTGTTGTATGAACTACGCTTTTTCTCGTACCGAAGTTATGCCTGATAACGTCTGTGATGTACCGCAGCGCATCATCGCCTTCATAGATGTTACCGTCTTCATCTCTTATAGCCGTTTGCGAGTTTCTAGTTGGAGCTCCGAGTGCTTTTATATGGTTCCAGAATCTTTTTGGGGCGCCTTTGTCTCTTTTGTGAATGTTATGCACCCAACGTTCACTTGCGCATTTAATTTTCTCTTGCACGAGCTCACTCGCAACCCTTTTCTTTTCTCGGTACGTATTCCATCTAAGGAGCACCTCTTCTTCTTGTAATCCCAACTTTTTGGCTTCTCGATGAACCCTAGATGCCTCTTTACGCTCTTCTATAGCTTGTTTAATTTCCTTGTTCCACCACTTACGTGGTTTCCTCTTTCCAATCCAACAATTGTATTGCCGTGTCCGCCTTATTTCATGCTGCATAACCTCCACCAGTTCCTTATATTCCCAGACTGCTGTAGGAAAAGCCTCAATTTTCTTCTCTATGTTGTTTGCGATCTCTGTTATTTGCTCGTCATTCATTTTTAAAAACTCTGAGGCTATTGGTTCATGTTCTGCGCTGGTATCTCTCCCAAACTTTAATGCTAAACGTCTATGATCGCTTCCCAGGCTATTTTTTCCATTTTCGTCTATTATCATTTGGTCCAGTTGTTCGTAGACCATTTCTGAGACTAAGGCGTAGTCGATACATGACTGCCTGTTTCCGCATTGCCACGTTACCTGTCCATGACACTTATTCTCCCTGTTAACTACTATAAGGTTCTGTTCATCACACAAATCCAGCACTAGAGAGCCGTTGTAATCAGTATATCCGTCTAAATCGTCCATGTGCGCGTTCATATCTCCCACTAATATCACCTGGCCCGAGTTACTGAACTCATTAATATCGCTTCTAATGCAATCGACCAATTCCTTATTTTTTTTCCTGCTATCACTACCTGTCCACAGGTAAGCTACTCCCAGCCACGTCTTTTTACCTTGCCATGTACCACTAATCCATAAATGCTCTTTACATGTCTCGTTTACCCTTCGCCACTTCAGACCTCGCCTAATTAGTACGCCTACGCCTCCGCCTTTCCTTGACCCGGTCATTCTGTTGCACCCTTCCCATACAAAGTTGTCAATAACAGGCGGCTGCTACAAATCTCGTAGATGCGTTTCGGTCAAGGCGTACACACTAATCGCTTCATCATTCGCTTCATCATCAAGGGAAAATCGAGAGCAGTGCCACCTAGCGACGTCAGGACTTAGCCTTCGATCATTATGGACCATGAGCAAGTTTGCTAGCTGAGCAACTTTTTTTTTTTTTTTTTTTGTACGCCTGACAACCTAAACCTCGTCTCCTGTAATGCAAATCACTTTTTAAAGTACCCTGCAACTTACACCAATTGAGTAGAATACTAAGTGACTAACTTTCGCCTTTTACGCCGGGCAAAAAAAATTTTACCAATTAAGGACACGCTGAAAAATCTGCATACTTTCGCACGAAAGCTACAAAGCGAGCAGAAATCAGAAGCCTGGTGAAATGCGCGTTTCATACTGCCGCAAGACCATTATTCCCTTTACTGGAGTAAGACTGAGTATTGCCAGGATATATTATTATTATTATTATCGTTGTTGCTGTTGTCGTTGAGAAGTACCTGACAAATGCCATCAAAAAAAAAAAAAGGGGGGGGGGGGGTACCAATCGCCTGCTGGTTCTTGAACGAAGAGAGAGAGAAAAAAAAAACGTTTATTCTTAATGGGGTGGGGTGTCTTCCTCGTAGGGAAAACGGCCGCACAGAAAAACAATAATGAGTAAAAAACCGGAGATATGAAGAGAGAGGGGGCATATTAAGCAGAGAGGTGAGAGATTAAAAGGAACAAAATGTGGAGAAGGACACAGAATTTAGCCATATATGTAGGTCACACATTTCGCAGAGCTTAACATCCGGCATCTGGTCCGCCCCAAAAATTCGACCAAATCAGATATCAGAATGTGTAGATAATAACCGGGAGTCTAAATCTTAGACATCTTAAAATAGCATGTCCAACGCTTTGATCCACTGATTATAAAGAAAGTGAAGAAAGGGGGGGGGGGGGGGGGGGGATTTGTGCGTGCGTGCGTGCGTCGCTGCTGTAATACCCGACATCGCATAGTGGTGCCGGTTGAGGGCGATAAGGACTACGCATATTCGTTTCACCGTGTGCAAAGAAATTTATTATTATTATTATTATTATTATTATTATTATTATTATTATTATTATTATTATTATTATTATTATTATTATTATTATTATTATTATTATTGTCATCATCATCATCATCATCAATCCACAACATATCCACCACTACTCTCACGAACTCGTATGGGCCTGAATGTTGAAACGTTCCACTTCATTTTTCCATTTTCTCTTTCTACGAATCGCACCGAGTGGCCAATCACAGAGGTAACGGCGACGCGACAGCTTGGCAGCCAATTGTAATGTTAATATTGAAACTGCGCTGTCATGCCCCGACCTTTCCCCATCACTACTCTCCGAAATTTTTATTTCATCCTTCTTGCCTTGTTCTACATCTCACTGCCGCCATACGGACAGATCAAGCCACGCTGTTTACGGCAGAGGGAGCTGGAACGATGATCCACCTTTGTCGTCACAGCGTGCACCGAAACATCAGAGGCTCCAATCACAGCGACGAACATGCTCCAAAGGAGCCTTGCTTTCACGTTCAGCGGCCACCATTTCACGCACACTTTGTTTCGTAGCCCGCATAAGCGCCAAGGATTAATCGGCACGTCCAGACGGTTTCAAGAGCGTAGCTATCCCCGCTAGGGAAAGAACAAGCGCCGTTATCACTCCGTGATGGCAGGCTGCGCGGCAAACGATTTGGCAATATTTGCTGCGCGCGAAACAGAGCAGAATCCAGCGAGCTATAGTGCAGTTGCCGTTAAGCTCCACAGCTGAAAAAGTTGGACAGACTGGCAGATCAAACAGCTCCGGTAACACACAGTTCGAAGAGATGATGCAGGCAGCGCAAACAGGCGGCGCAACGCGCTGCTTCAAGGCAATCCCCGAGTACGTGCCGAACAAACTAATTCTGCTCTTTCGCAATTGAGCACGCAAACTAGTGAAAACTGAGCCAAGTTCATCGTTACACAATTAATTGGAAACCCAGTAATTAGCTCCTGTGCACTCTTCCCGTTAAGAAGAATGGACCTATATAGCTGCGCAGATGTTGAAATTCAAGCTAATGGATTAGGTCTGCCATAATAACGATCCCTCACACTTCAAGTGAGACGGGAATGAGTTGCTAGGAGCAGTAGCCGAGCGGACGGCACAGCATTCACAGAATAAAATAGAGTTGAACGCCTTTATCACGAAGTGCTTTCAGGTCTCCGAAATAATTCGTTATATACAGGTCACTTCGTTGTAAAGGTCGCGCACCGCACAGCTCACAATAGAACCGGGACATAATTATTTCTTCGTTATATTGGTGATTTCGTTGTAGAGACACTCGTTGTAAAGGCGCTCGTTGTAACGGCGCTCGACTGTACTGGCACCATGGCCTCGACCGTCATCAGCGCTGGGGGCCACAAGAGCACTAGTGCACTTTTCGAAGACGACTGAGCTCTGAAACTGCCTTTGACTGCGCGGTGAACACAATTAATTATGACTGCGCGCGAGTATCACTTGTTCTTCCTTTCCTTCTCCCTTTCCTTTGTCTGCCAACTTCCCCCTCCCCTAGTATAGGGTAGCAAACCAGGAGCAAACTGGTTAACCTCCCTGCCTTTCTTTTTCTTTCTCTCCCTTCCAAATGTAACAGATCATTCGCACGGACAGAGCAGTAAACTTCATTAGGCCTTCTTCATAAGGGTGCAGTGTAACCGGCATGAAATGCGAATAAAAAATAAATAAATAAACGAAAAAGAAAAAAAAAGAGTTGCAGAAAGCGCCCTAGGTCAGTGTTGCCAACTAGAAATAAAAAAGACCTCCGCAAGTCGAGGCCACAAAAAACTCTAAAACCCCCGATACGAGCACCGAAAATCCGTTAAATACCCGCTAAATGCAGACAACAATAGGAATCACGCTCAAGAAGGTTGAGGAGGAGGAGGAAAAGAAGGAAGCAAAGGCACGGATGTCAACCAGACAAGTCCGGTGTCTAAACGGGGGAAGGAGGTTAAAGGGATGAAAAGAAATAAAGGAGAGAGAGGGAAGAAGATACTGTCAGTGTGAACACGTGCAGTCATCCAACACTTCACAATCGGACACTGAGGCCAGTCGAGTGCATGAAACGTAACAATGAATCACGTTCAAAAACATAATCACGTTCAAAATATGATTTATTGAGTCTACGTAAAACGCAATTTAAAAGTATGTTTCTTTTCTTCCATAATGAAATAACACATATAAGTTATCAATATTAATAAGCGCTTTCTTGCGTGACTGAACCGGGGAAACGTATTGCGAAACAGAACATAAAAAAAAACGGGCAAGTTTGCACTCGGTAGTGCAAAGCTTAGGCACAGCGAAACTGTCGATCCTCAAGTCATACTGGCTGCTACTGCTGGGTATTAACTTGGTTGCTGCTAGGTCTTAACTTGGTTTAACTTAACAACGCATGTGGGAAGGTATTCTCGAGCGATCATTTTCGGAGGTACCTTCCCTTTCGCGACATTTCGCGTTACTAGAGCTGGACGCATCGGCGCCTACGAGCGACAGCCTTCCTGACAAGCCACCACAAACGCAGGCAGTTAGACTAAGGTTGGCACAGTGCCAAGAACGCTGTTGCTTACCGACGCCGAACGCGTTGGAGGCTAGCCGCTCGATATCAATCGGCCAGCTTCGCTGCGTCTAAAGCAGACGCTTTAGCTGTGTCTTGAGCTTTGCGAGGCCTAGTGCAAGCGCTTTTTTTTTTTTGGCTCCAGGCTAAGCGCGCCGCGGAGAGAAGAGAGGCGGGGGTCGGGAATGGAGGGAGCTGGCGAGGAGGAGATCACGTGCGCATGCGCCGCGTCGCCCTCCTCCGCCCTCCTGGTTGCCATGGCTACGGCGCGGCAGTCTCGTGATACGAACCACAAATTACGGCTGGCTTAACAGCTTCGCTGTTAAAAAAAAAGATTGCTTAATATCACTGGCCAGAAAACAAGCTCAACTTCCAGGTATTGAATAAAATTACAGAAATATGTCTTCTGTTGCATCTTGGTATGGTCGCGCGTCTTCTGTATGTATTTGTTCGCTGTCGTAGCTAAGTATATGGTCGTTGCCATCGCTGACCCCGTAGGCCTCCATTGCACCGATCTTGTGATCAAAGTACTCGGGCAGCATATAACTGAAGAAGCATTTATCGTTCAGCACTCGGGTGGCCCGAACTCACAATTTAGCCACATGCGAACATGACGAGGCATCCTTCAGCAGCGCATGACATCTGAGACTTGTATTGTGGTACTTGAGTATAGTTTGCCTACCAGAGGAAAACGGTTCAGCAGTTGTAATATGTTTCTTCGTGGCAGAGTGAGCGACTAAATTCCTGTGCTTTGCACAAAGTTATGCTTTGCAATAGCGGCACTTCACTTGTCTGGCGTCACCTAGAATTTCTATCAACCAGTCTCGAAGCGCCGGTTCCTGTAACCATTTCTCCCTGAATTTTTGGATGTATTTCCCTGAGAGCTATTTCACAAGGCAAAGTCCTCTTAAGTGCGTCTGCGAAAATGGCGAAGAGTGAAACTGCTAAGAACTGCCGAAACTGCTATAGCTATATAGTTCACAGGTGACATGGAGACACGAAGGAAGAGATGCGAAGCACTGTCTTTGTGGATGAAGATAATTCCCTCTTAACTTCCAAACGGTCATGGATAAGCATTACGTTTGCGACACGTGAAGCACGAATTACTGTCAAAAACATTGAAGTTTTTGGTCCCGCCAAAAAAAGATGCCCAACACGAAAACCCCTAAAAATACCAGCCGCCCGCAAGAGAACAAGGTTTTCACGCTATAGGCAGCGCAAGAAACTGCAAAATTTAGCGGGACCGCCGCTAAAGTGGCAAGACATGCCCTAGGTTACTACATCACGCACTTGCGTCATGCCCACATTTGGCTCATCACCGGGGCTGCAAGCCTCAGCAAAGCGAGAATTCTAATCGGCTTCGCCATTTTTTATCTCAATCCTATAATTTCGCTTTCTAGGGCGGCACCGTCGCGACTTGCCGCAAGTTTGCGCAGCGGAATAAAAGCGCTCGCCCGGCAAACATTTACCCCCCCGGCAAGCGAGCGCCAATGCAGACTCCGTCCTCCCCCGTGCCGTTATAGGCTACACCGGCCGGGCGGGATTTAAATCGGTTTCTCCCACCTGGGCTGCGCCCCTCGCCAGCCCGCACCTTTACACTTTCCCCGTCGGGCGCGTGCGCTGGTTTCGAAGTAATTTGCACGCGGTCCTGATTGCGATCGATCGCGCACGAATTGCGAAACGCCCGCCAATATAGGACCGAAGAAAAGAAAAAAAACACATTTTTTCTTTAAATAAATAAACTGTTTAGCTCCTCTTCTACCCCCGTATTGCTCGTCACGCCTGCTCTCGTAGTTTTCACCACGTATAGACATATCTCGCGATGCAACACGCAGTGGTCGATGCTAAACAGCAGCAAAGAAAGAAAGAACGAAAGAAAGAAAGAAAGAAAGAAAGAAAGAAAGAAAGAAAGAAAGAAAGAAAGAAAGAAAGAAAAAACCCTCCGTGAGTAACTGACGTTAACGGACAGCCGCGCGAACAATCGATTCGCCAAGAGGTTGTTAACAATCACAGTAGTTTGGCTAGCTTTAGGAATCGCTTATGCTGAGCTAAAACAGATGAAGATGACGCGTTTGCGTACAATTATCCACTGAACGTTTTCTGCGTTTCCTACTATACATCAACGTGCGTAAACGTGGAGCGCTCCCCACAGTAACCGGTTCAGTGCATTCTCCAAATCTCTAAAGCTCGTTGGCGCACACGTACGTCGGCGATGGGCAAACGCTAACAGCAGCAGTTTTACGAGAGGCAGCACGCTGCGGTGCACGGCACAGTCGTAAACCAAAGCCGAGGTCAAAGGAATCGAGCGAGACCGGCTGATTACAAAGAGGAAAAGACACAGTTCTTAACATGCTAACCTATGCGCATACCTGCTGGGAAACGACACCGACACTATGCGTGGAAAACATATTATAGTAAATTATTTAGGGCACTCAGACGCATGCTAGTAATTTTTCTGGGGGCTTCGAGGTCGAAGACCTCAAGTGACCGCAATAAATGAAAAGTCGAATATGTCGTGTCAGTATACTTTCTTTCTCGGACACCTGCCTTTAGGCACAATTATCTCGGTACTCCATTACCAATTGCCACTGTAAACAAGGTACTCACGATTGATGTGCCACCACCATATATACATATCCTAAGGAAGAATAAGGGCTGTTTCGGCTATTCTCAAGCGCCATTCGCCACCTCCTACACACCGCCCTTCCACAAAGCTCTGCGTTTTTTTTTTTCACAGCGTTGATCCGCCTTGCTGACAGCAAGGGAACAACTTACGTTCGCAGATCCAAATTGAGACATCAAGCAGTAGAGTAACAAAAAGAATCCTATCTGGAGGTCACTTGCGTATGAAAGCGCTGTAGGCTCGCGGCAGCCCCACTATGATGCTTACACTCATGGACATCGCGTCACTAGCGCTTTCCCCTCGAAAATATCTCGTTGGAGGTTCGAAAGCAGCGGAACGAAACACGCCCCTCGAAATGGTAGGAATAAAGAAGCAAAGAGAGCACATTCGCCGCTAGAAGAGGGCAACTTGTGAGCCGGCACTCGCGCACAGCCGACGAGTGAGCACGCCACCGTTAATGGCCTAGCCAGGATTCCCGCGATGCAACTTTTTTTTTTTTTTTTCGCCTAGTCGCCAAACATAGGTCTCGACTGCCCTGATGGCGCAAACCGCGGGTCGCGTGGAGAGTCGAAGGACAAATTGGTTCGAGACAAGAAACAATACGTGCGCCTCCTAGAAAGCACAAATAAAGCACGTGAACTAAGTAAGCACCCGCAAACTCGGCGGCCCCTTGTTCTGCCGAGTTGGGTGAACAACGTTTTAATGAGAAGGTGCCTCGTTTTCCGAGAGACGGCGACGCGTCACGAATGAACGTACAAAGTGAGCAAAAAAAAAAAAAAGTCAATGCAGCGCGACCTTTACACAAAAAGAAAAGTACAGATTTGGCTGTCTTCGTGTGCATACGCTTGACAATATTTGCGAATACATTTTACACTGAACCGGAGAGTTTCGCTATGAACGACATTTCGTTCATAGCGAAAGGTCGTTATTTGGGCAAGCTGCCCAAATAACGAAGGTGTTTGCGAACCAGCTCAATTACTGAGCACTACTTTGTGGCCTCAGACGTCACTCAAGTAAATGTCGCCGGTACTCGAGCATAGGAAGAGTACGTAGAAATGTTGCTCTTCGCGAGCGCATGAGCCAGATCCAGAATTATGTCCAGGTGAAAATATGGCTCGAGCGGAGCGAAACTATAGATATGATGCAGCGCCGAAGAGACAATTTCTCTGTGCCCCCCCCACACCCCCAAATGTCCCTGACCCTATTGCAATTACATTATTAAGACATGGGAAATCGAGAACTGCGAAAGTGATTTACCCTTGTAGGTGACCGAGTTCAATCACATTAAGAAGCGAGGAAGAGACGATTGGGGCTAGATTCACGCAAACAATAGCACGAAGCGCAGGCACTGCACATTACCTGTTTCTCGGTACATAGTTTAGATAGTTCTCGAGGTTCGAAGTCTAGACACACAATGACCCCGGGAGCACAGAATGTTGTGCGACTAAGTTGCCCGAATTCCATCACGTGGGTAAAAGATATATAATTTTAAAATGCGGTACTTCTTAATTCTATCAGGCACGTCGGCTTATTAAATAGGCTAGAAAAGCATTTTGCACTGCTCAGTACAAGTCATGCGCCACTGCCACCCACGTCATCATTATCAGCCTATATTTATGTCCACTGCAGGACGAAGTCCTCTCCCTGCGATCTGCAATTACCCCTGTATTGCGCTAGCTGATTCCGACTTGCGCCTACAAATTTGCTAACTTCATCACCCCACCTGGTTTTCTGCCGTCCTCGACTGCGCTTCCCTTCTCTTGGTATCCATTCTGTAACTCTAATGGTCTACCGGTTATCCATCCTACGCATTACATGGCCTGCCCAGCTCCACTTTTTCCGCTTAATGTCAACTAGAATATCGGCTATCCCTGTTTGTTCTCTGATCTATACCGCTCTCTTCCTGTCTTTTAACGTTAGGCCTAACATTTTATTGCGATAGCAATTATATGGACACTCAAAAGCAGATTTCTGCCGTCGGCGTCGCCGTCGCCGTGAGGTTCCGTATGACGTCATTTGGAGAAGAAATCGTCGCCGCGCGCCGAACGCTGTATGTGCGAGTGAAAGGGCGCGAGGGGCGCGTCTTTCACGGGGAGTGAACGCACGGCGGAGAACAAACGCGCGTTCTGCGCCGTGCTCGCTTAAGGGCTGCAGAAGTAGGCGTCTCTGTTCTCCTTTACAATCACCATGTATGTAGAGCAAACGCGCCTTCTTCCGACACGCGAGAGGTCGTGGGGGAGGGGGAGGGAAGGGAGGCGACGTTTAGCTGCGGCACGCAGTGCCTATTTATATCAGAGGCTCCGGCAACAGTCACCAACGCCGCACGCATTTTGAGCGAACGCGGGCAAAACGCCGATGGCATCGACAATAGTTCTGCGTGTTGCCGATGCTGCTGCATGTCCAAGTTTATACAGCTGATAAAGCTAATATCATTACTCCGTATAGCTCTCTACAAGTTTGCTATCGCAATTGATGCTTCGCCTTTCAGGTGAAACTGCGACAACTTTTTCGTTCCATCGCTCTTTGTGCGGTCCTTCACTTGCCCTCAAGCTTCTTTGTTAACCTCCAAGTTTCTGCCCCATATGTCAGCACCAGTACAATGCAATGATTGTACGTTTTCCTTTCAACGACAGTGGTAAGCTCCCAATCTAGATTTGGCAATGTCTGCGGTATGCACTCCAACCTAATTTTATTCTTCTGTAAATTTCCTTCTCATGATCAGTGTTCCCAGTGAGTAATTAACATAGATGTACTCCTTTACAGACTCTAGAGGCTGACTGGCGGTCCTGAATTCTTGTTTCCTTGCCAGGCTATTGAACATTATCTTTGTCTTCTGCATGTTAATCTCAAACCCCACTCTGACACTTTCTCGGTTAAGGTCTTGAATCATTTGCTGTAATTCGTCCCCATTGTTCCTGAATAGGACAATGTCATCTGCAAACCGAAGGTTGCTGAGATATTCGCTGTTGATCCTCACTCCTAAGCCTTCCCAGTCTAAGAGCTTGAATACTTCTTCTAAGCATGTAGAGAATAGCATTGGAAAGGTTGTGTCTCCTTGCCTGACCCCTTTTTTGATAGGTAACTTTCTACTTTTCTTGTGGAGAACCAAGGTTGCTGTGCAATCCTCGTAGATATTTGCCAAGATATTCACGTATGCCTCCTGTACTCCTTGATTACGCAATGCCTCTATGACTGCTGGTATCTCTACAGAATCAAATGCCTTTTCATAATCAATGAAAGCCATATAGAGAGGTTGATTGTACTCCGCAGATTTCTCGATTACCTGATTGATGACATGGATATGATCCATCGTAGAATATCTCTTCCTGAAGCCAGCTCTTGGTTGACTGAAGTCAAGTGTTGCCCTGATTCTATTGGAAATTACCATGGCGAATACTTTATACAATACTGAAAGCAAGCTAATGGGCCTGTAATTCTTCAATTCTTTAACGTCTCCTTTCTTATCGATTAGCATAATTTTGGCATTCTTCCAGTTCTCTGGTACACTTGAAGTCGTGAGGCATTGCGTATAAATGGCCGCAAGCTTTTCAAGCATGATATCTCCTCCGTTTTTATTATGACGCCTGTTATTCCATCATGTCCAGCCGCTTTTCCCCGGGTCATGTCTTGCGAGGCCTTTCGAACTCATCGCTAGTTATAGAAGGAACCTCTCTATCCTGTTCACCCACGTACGCACATATAAAACGACACCGTCAAGGCGCTCGTGAGGCATCTGCAAAACCCGTACGACACCTATCATTTTGCAGCGGGTACTTTTTAGGGCCGCCCAACAGCTCCCTTCGTCGACACTGCGATTTAGAAACACGAGCGTTGCATTTCGCTCTTGTGTAAACGAAAGCACCGACATGGTCGCCACAGCCACGTCTAACTATACAGAAACCCTGCGCACCGTGTCTCGGCGGCTGAGCCCCTGCTGTTGGTTGCTAAGCGAGAAGTAGAAAAGACAGAACGAACGCATCGGATGCTATAATCCCCATTTGCATACAGCGCTCCAGTCTCCCAGCAGCTCTGATGAACAGAGTGCACGTACGCCATGAGTGCGCTCAGTACATCAGAGACCTGGGCACGACCAATGACGAGCAGATGCGGGACCGGTAACGACCGGCGCGAATGCGGCGCTACAAACGCTCTACCAAAGATGACAGCACTATACTATACGATGGCGAAAGAAAAAAAAAAGAAACAGCCAGAAAATACGGTGCCTCATTAGTTATTCGTCCTTGCTCGAAAAGCAGTTGGAAGCGCAGCGAGTTTGTATTATACAAAGGGAATCCGGAACTGATGCGCGCGAAATCAACGCCTCACGTATGCAGAGCGAGGCGTATTGTTTCGCACATCCCATGGTTGGTTGCCTCGCGCGAATTGCACTTCTTTTAACGCGACAGCGTTAAGGGCCCCGTGTCGCAGAAAATCCGGCGTCGGCGTCGGAAAAAATCATCCCGAACCACCTCGACCGCGCAGGCCCACCGCGTGGCGCAAGATGTTAGCGAAGGAGAAATCATCCCGAACCACCCCGACCGCGCAGACCCTCCGCGTGGCGCAAGGTGTTAGTGAACAAAAATTGAATTTCTCACAGTGAAATCTGTCAGAAAAATGGTAAAGTACGACTTAACCACAGCCTACAGACATGGTGGCGTCGGATTGTAATTTGAATGTACGAGAAAACATAACTCTGTCAAGAGGAAACTCGAACACAGAAATTCCAGCATTTCTACCATACCAACAGCGGCGCGCTCGGGTAGGTTACTTGCGAAAACCATATCCAGATGGCGCTCGCATCCTCGACGAGTCAAAAAAAGTCGGTGATATATAGAATGGCAATGCAAGCCATAAAATTAGAACTGTCGAAGTGGGTGGAGGAAAACGGTGTATTGGGGGAACTACAGAATGGGTTCAGGCCAGGCAGACGCTTAGAAGACAATATGTTTGTACTAACTCAGTGCATAGAGATTTCAGTAGCTCAGAAAAGACCTTTATGGATAGCATTTCTAGATATTAAAGGAGCTTATGACAACGTAGACAGGGAATTGTTGTGGGATATTCTTCAATACGAAGGCATAGATGACGATTTCGTGGAGCTGCTGAGGGAGATATATCGAGACAACCAAGTACAAGTGGCATGGGAAGGCCGAAAAGGAAATGAAATGGTGGGAATTCACCAAGGATTGAAGCAAGGATGCCCTCTGTCACCATTGTTGTTCACGCTTTACGTCAAGGGCATAGAAAGACGACTGGAAAACAGCGAATTAGGTTTTGATTTATCCTACATGCGTAATGGACAAATGGTGCAACAGAAGATCCCTGGACTGATGTACGCAGACGACATTGTGCTACTAGCGGACAATAAAAAGATTTACAGATACTTGCGAATATCTGTGGGAACGCAGCGACAAATCTAGGCCTTAAGTTTAGCACAGAGAAATCAGGGATTATGATCTTTAATGAGCACACGAGTAACTTCGTGGTGTCAATTCAACAGCAAGTAATACCCATAGTGAAGCAATATAAGTACCTCGGCGTACACATAAACGAAGGAAAGAATTACTCAATCAACCACCAAGATAATCTGAAAATAAAGGGGAAGCGGAATGCAGCATTAATGAAACACAGAGCACTGTGGGGCCACAATAAGTATGAGGTGGTGCGTGGAATCTGGAAAGGAGTAATGGTGCCAGCGCTAACATTCGCAAATGCCATTATATGCTTAAAATCGGATATATTGGCGGGTTTGGAAGTTAACCAAAGATCAGTAGGCCGGTTGGCTTTGGGAGCACACGGTAATACGACAAATGAGGCAGTGCATGGAGACATGGGTTGGGCCTCTTTTGAAGTCAGAGAAGCACAAAGCAAAATTAGTTTTGAAGAAAGGCTCAGGAACATGGATGAAAATAAATGGGCAGCTAAAGTGCACAAGTATCTCTACATGAAAAGCGTGGACACAGAATGGAGGAAGAGGTCAAGGAAGTTGGCAACCAAGTACAGGATAATCGAAACTGTAAATAGACAACCAGGGGTCATCAGAAAGAAAGTGAGAGAAATAGAGACCGTGAATTGGATGCAAAGAATGGAAACGAAAAGGACAATGGAGATTTACAAGAATGAGAAGAAAGAAATTAGAAGGGAAAATCTGTACGATAACACAAAGGGCAGTGCCTTGCTATTTGAGGCTCGAGCCGGTTGCCTAAGGACGAAAACATATCGGAACAAATATTCGGAATTAGATGAGACATGTGTATGCTGCAGTAAAGATCCAGAGACCACTCAGCACATCCTAATGGAATGTGACGGGATCCACCCAGCGAGAACCGTAGGTAACGTGCAACTCCCAGAAGCGCTTGGGTTTAAAGTGGAAGGGAACATAAACAGATCAGCCGTAGAGATCAGCAAGAGACGATTAGAGTACTGGTGGAAAAAAAGTAGGGAAAAGATGGATGCGACCTGATCTCTTAAAATCATAGGCAGCGGTACAAGGTAAATTTTTGAAAAAGAAAAATAATGATAGGTATACAAAAATGCAAGATAAAGAACATGTATAGTATACCTGATTAAATCAAGCAGGCTAGGTGACTATTTGTCGCCGCCCCGTTTCAAAGGGGATGCCAATAAATCATCATCATCATCATCAGTCAAATTGGGACTTCACCTGCCTAATGCGTTTTGGACACGCGCGCTCGTCGGGGCAACAGCAAACAATTAATAAAATAATAAAAAAGTGCTAGGGCCCTCACATTTTATATTGCCCCTAGAAAAACGTCTTCCCCGCAATGCATTTCTGTTCAAAAGTGAAGCCGACTTTAAGGGGATCGGTGTAAGCTTGGTTTTTGCAGGCTGGCTTTATCACGTTCTGTGTTGCAGTGAAGCTTACTCATAAAGAAAATGCGATCCTAACGGGGCCCGATAACACTATCGCGTTCCACTCTTAAAGGCGAAGCTTAAGTGTCCTCCAATTTTTTCTGAAAGGTTCGATGCTACCGGTTGTTGCACCTTCGTCCCACCCTGTACCGTCAAAGCGTTCGCCGAAATCACGCCTTTCGATTCGACGCTGAGAACAGGGGACGTATTGTCCGACGATCATTTTCGGAGGTAATTTCATTTGGCGAGATGTCACGAGGATCGGCTCTAGACGCACGCGCATAAGGTTCGTGCAAACGCAAGAAAGAAGCACATTCGCTCTCGCGAACCGAGTCTCGCGAAATCTCGCGCAAATGGAACTATTGCCGAAAGTGATCGCTGAGAATACCGCCCCAGTACTAATGAATCACATTCTCGCGCCTCTACACCCTATCCTCAGTGTCACCAACGGTTACTCCTTTTTAAAGCAAGCTTTCGTTGTCTATACGTTCCCAGTGTTTGGCGTGTCTTCATCGTCCATTGTGTGTCTCGCAAGGTAAGGTGGGCTGATCCCGGAGATAACACAATCAAAAAAATTCAGAGCTTTTCCATTGCTGTGAAGATAGAAGCCAGCGAAGCTGTGACTATCGTGGGTCTGCTATAGTGAATACTCCTATAGAGAATTTATATATTATCATTATTGGCTATATTGAGCGTCTTCGGCATGTTCGTCAAAGAGCCATGACACCGGAGTCTTGTTTTCGCCCGGCGCGTTTGCTGCGCCAAGTCCACCCCATCGTCAGAGACTAGCGTATGAGCTACAGCGTCCATAGCAGCGGCACACTGCGCGGCAACGTCAGGATCCTGGAAGATGTGGTTAAACGATCGTCCGTCCCATAGCGAGTCCAAAAGGCAACTACAGATAAAAGCGCTAGCGCGATCTCTACGTCAATAGACAAAGGGGCACAACGATTGGTGGTACGTGCCGCCGCCGAGTATCGCGACCCTCGTGAAAGATGCATCGACGGTGGCGAGGGGTATAACAATGGACCATCCATCATCCGTTTTGACACCTGTGCTAAGGCAAAACTGGCGGGAAACCGCCACGCACATGGAGTCAAACCACCGCGCACATGGAGCCGAAATGGTTGTTCTACGCGTCGTTTTGTTGTTCTACATGTCGTTGGATGCCGTGCCGAGCACGAGCGCGTGCTCGGCACGGCATGGCATGGCATCCATTGGCACGAACGCAAACCGAGGGGCGCCAACGAGGCAGCTGCGGAAGAAGTCTACGTCGCTCGAGCTAATGCTGATGAGGATAGTTTTTTTTTTTTTTTTCTACACGCGGACACGACCCTGGGGAACCTAGCCCTTAACAGCTTCGCTGTAAAACCTTACCCGATCCTGGAGACTATGTAATCAACATGACGATTTCGCGAGCCGATCGCCACATATATCACATATATGTGCCACATATATGTGCCACATATATGTGCCACATATATCGGCACGTGCCACATATATCGTAGACCAGTGCACGATATGTGTTCTCACAAATGTTTTAACTTTAATGTGACTTGCGGCGCGTTCCGCAACTGTTGGCCGCACATTTAAAAGCGCGGCGCGGGGCCGATCCTGACAATTCCGTTGCATTACAGTCGCTCAGGTGCAGACATATAGCTTATTTGCCTCTTTCTCCGAGTTTTGTGTCGGTGTCTGGCCGAGTACACGTATGGCGGGGGACGTCTCACCTACATACTCGTATAGCTTAGACGCGGACAGGGAAAGCATGAACAGCTGTGACGTTAGCGCAAAGGTGTTTGGAGAGGGGCCTCTTGCGTAGTGACGTCATACGTGACAAATAGTGTTCGTTTAGTTCAGTGCGACACTAAAGGACAATTACCAACGTCTCGATTGGGCGGTGCAATTGATTACGTCCTCAAAAGGGGTGTAGACGCGTTAAACGTCAAACGCTATACGTTTCGTACACTGCGTACTTGCAATTCTATACCTGCACCACGAGAGAAACAGCGTCTCGGTATCGACAGTGCGATGGAAGCCGCCGAGAAGCTTCGCGTCCACAGATTCCCACAGGGTGTGGGATCAGCATATTTTTCTCATTCCCAGTATCTCATTTCCACTCTTCTTCTCATAACCAGTCGTGCTTATTCTCTCTTCGCTATAGAAACATCCCTTTTTTCGGTTTTCGAAATTAAGTATATGTGGATCCGATGCACATGTTTGGACCCATGTGAAGCGAAACGTGAAATGCTTCACAAATAAGCACGATCTGCGTACAATTCTTTTTTTTTTTTCATCCTATAGACGGTTTCATGCTCGCGATAACAGCAGCGAGCGCGCTGCCCCCAAGAAACTTCCGGTCACGTGCCTTATCTGTCTTCTATGTTTTAACGCATGGTTGCTTCTTTGCCAGTTACACTTAGCAGCTACGTCAGAGGGCAAAACCGGAAGCCGTGCAGGGCCTATGTTTGTAAACAGTGAAACGGTCTATACGCAACCCGCAATCTCACGTAATGTTCATGCACCGCACAGGCCGCAACTTTAACGTCATGCAATTTATACGTGTATGCACTGCTCCGTTCACAAGCTGTGAATCCGCCCATTCAGGCGGATTCGAAGTGTGAGACGTCGACGCAGCATTGTTACGAAGACGAAGGCAATGTACGATGATTGTAGAAGGAAGAATGGTGAAAGTGCATGCACAGATGAAACGAGACGTATCTAGGTACATTTAAGGGTACTATGCCCCCTGTGTCACAGCGGCGCATACCCATTTTAGGGCATTGACTAAGGATGCACCCACACACGGTGGCACATGCCCTGTTGACCAAAAACTGGATAGCCTAAATTTAACAAAACCAAGGAAGCCGTTGAATATCGCGCGCTATTACACTAAAAGGTCGACGTGCTTTAAAGATACCTATGAGGCGACGCTATATGTATAGGTACTGATGCCCTGACTTATTGTTTTATTACGCAGAACGAAGGCGCGTTCCCTGGCACTAGCTTTGTCGGTCAAATTTCCTGTAAAAAATCTTCACTTTAACGGAACAAAAGATGGGCTCATGAAACCCGCAAGACCGGTCAAATTCATCGGGTGCATGCCATACTTTATTCTTTCACCCCACTGGCGACGAGCACAAAAGACCGCCTATGGTTCCCAATTTAACTTTCCGTCCCTCAATCCCTTTCTTTGTTCCTTTGTCGTAACAATACCCTTCGCCAAGGTCGTTTCTCATCACGAAGAGCACGATGAGCTTATTCAAGCGATACGATGGCGCCCCAAGGAGCCCGAGCCTTGAAAAAATGACGGGTTCTATACGACTGGAAACGGAATGCACTTATGCGTCAGCTTCATCTGGCCACCTTCCTTTTTCTTTGTTCATTTATTTGCCGCATTAACGACGTTTTGTTCATTTTCTATGTCCGTTAGGCAAAATAAAGTCAATGCCTAGGGCAGAATTGGAAGACTACGACCTGATCAACCAATCATCATGTAGATGATTCAGTTCTGGCTTAGCGATTACTGCGCGAAAGCCCTCACTAGGCATCTAAATAAAGTTGGTTTTCTAGCGAAGCACATTCTTGTGCCGCAACCCTAGCGCAAGAGGCTAGAGCTCCGAGTAGATCGTGCCAACGCCGCTTAGCGAAAAATGCGCCGCTATCGCATTTTACACTTCTTTATTACTGCTAAATTATACCGCCGTCCTCACGATTCTAATATTTCAAAAGCGAGTGGCAGTAGCGCACGAGCATAATTTCCTAGTAAAGATAATTACACTCCAAAGTGACCGCGACCGACCTTAACATAGCGCGCTTACTTGTCATCCCACAATTTGCTCCGAGAGTCTCAATAAGGGCCGAATGTTTCGAATCGTTATACGGAGATATGCCAAGTCACGCATAAAGCGCACTGCACCTACGCGTTGCGGGCTAAACTCACTACGCATTCTAACGCAACACGCTAAAACACGCGGCCTTCCCAGAAAAGACCCAACCCAAAGCAGGCACCCGGCACTTCAACCTGGCTTCAAACCGCGTTCTCGTTTACCATCTCCCTAAGTGCTAAAGGCCCGTGACGTCGGAAGCAGAAAATCCAACCAGAAGAATCGGGCAGGCTAGCCAAAAGAGGGTTCGTCGGGGGAGGGGTAAAATAAATGCGACTAGCCGCACTATACGGCACTGCAGAAATCGAATTGCTACCCCGCCGAAACAGAGCCGCCAGCCTACTCGGAGAATGCGCGCAGCGACACAGCGTCACCGTTAGCGAAGGCGAACCAACAGCCAGCAGCAAATGCACTCCTCATTGTGTTCTAACAAGCGATCCGCTTCTCGCGGCACTGACGACGAAGGAACGACGACGCAATCCAGTCACCGGAGGAGAGCGGGCCATCCGAAACCGCAGGAAGCGAGCCGGCCAGCCAGCCAGAGAGAAGGCGCAGCAATCTAGCCGCGCCAGCCTTTCTTGTGCTTCTTCGCAGCCCTCCTTTCGAGCAGAACGTGCGCCCACAAAGGACAATACGACGAGGAGGCTCGGAGAAAAGTCGGCGGCTCGCCGTTCCCCGACAGCGGGCCCCTTCGTTTCCGAGTATTTGCATCCAAATTAGATCGGCAAGCTTCGCCGACATATGTCTCCTGCTGGCCAAGTTCCTCTACGCAGGGGAACGATGAAAGAAGCGCGCGCTTCCGACGGCGCTTATTCTTTCCACGCCAATGAAAAAGCAGCGCCGCGAAGGAAAGCGCTCGCGGAAGTGGCCCATCTCGCAGTCGGCACCGACGGACGGGAACTGTGGAACAACGATAGCAGCGCGAAAGAGTGGCCAATTATGCGAGACTAACTTTTTTTTTTCTTCTTTATGCTCGCGTTCGTGCGGGTCACGGTCATCAAAACATGCATAATTATGAGGCATAACTAACGAACATCGGCTATTTTTTTTCTTCTTTTGCGAGCTCTCGTAGTTCTGCCCTGCTTCCACGGGCATGCGCGGACGGCCAAGGGCGTTTGTAGTGCCGCGAGGCCCCTAGCAGCTGCGACAGGCTGCGGGCGGCCAAGCGTTGCTGACGCTGCGGAACGGCGGCGCCACCTGGTGGAGATTGCGCAAACACACGACGTAGACCCCATACGCGGTGGTTTTGAATGCCTCTTCTGTACTGCTTTGCTCTTCACCAAGAATTCAAACTTTTTAGAAAGCCTCGCCGTCTCGCTCTCCTTCAACACTTTTTCTTTACGGCTGGAATCCTTTGGCACCTACGCTAACGCTACCATATTTAGAAAAACGCAACTTCGTTTTATTTATTTATTTATTTGCCGCAAATTAATAAGGTTAGCTACTGTCAATATCTTATTATCAATAATAGCCCTCTTGGTATTTCATTCATTTCTCCTGCGACGTGTAACCAAATTTCCAGTCTCAGACGAGGGAGGCAACCGAAGGGGAGCTTACCCTCTATGAGAGGGGCGCAATATTTATACCCGTGACTCAGTACCTTAGGCTTAATAATAAAGTTCTTTGCCTGCCTGCCTGCCTGCCTTAGGCTGGTGCACTAGTGGAACGACACGTGGTCTACCTTCATATCTACTGGCGTCTTTCAGCACATTTTCATTATTTGCCGTCTCACTTAATTCTTTCGGGGCATTCATCAGGGTAAGGCATACAGTGTCAAGCCGTATAAGGCTCCCGAGGCCCGTCACCATTACCTTGCCTAGACGCACGTTGCCTGCTTTAGCAAATGTGTGAACCTCATAATATATCCAGTCCCTTAATTCATTTTTTCCCCATCTCTCGTGCAAATCGCAAGACTTGTAACAGATGAAGGGGTCTATTCGTGGGGCAACCTTAAACGGACACTAACGATGAACCTTAGGTCAATTTCGATTGTTAATTTACGCTTCTGGAATATCGAAAATGTCGGTCTTACCATGAGGGTGGTCAAGCCAGAAACGAAGAAATACAAAAAAAGCTATGAACACGTTGTGCCGCCATCTTGAAGTTCCCGCACCAGCTCCCGATGACGTCATAGAGGTCTATAACTTCAGCTGAGGACTAGTTAATGGTTCATTGATAAAAATGGGTTTGTTTCATTCACAGGAAACATAACAAAAAAATAAATCTAGAGGGTTTCGAATACTTCACACCGCACAAAGGTGGTCCTCCATATGGGCGAAAATACTGCTCAACTCGTGACATCACACGCACGTCACCGGTGCTGCGGTTTGGCTGTGAAACGCTAACAGGGAAGTCTGGCCGTCATATTCTTTATCCGGTAATGATCGACTTCGCGAGGCCAAGTAAATGCAAACAGAGTTTTGAAACAATTGCACGCCTGTTTTAACTCAGCTAGCGTTGCTCTTTGCTGTCCCTTTAACATTACCATATTTACTCGATCCTGAGGGCACTGTTGTTTGTTTGTTTTTCGCACTTCTTTGTTTGCTTGTTTCGCGTCAACAGGGATACGAGGCACGTAGAAGGGAAAGGGTTGCTTACATTCGTAGAAACCTTAATAATCTCATTTCTCGGCAAGCCCAAATAGGAAGATGCCCAAACATAACGCTGACGGAGCACAGATATCATTATTTGAAAAAAAGATTCCTGTCATCAGGCGTTCCAATGTAAATCGTAATACAAATAACATTGCACAGTACGGACAAGGGACAAGTCGAGACAAGACAAGCGCTTTTGTCCCTCGACCTTAAAGCGCTATGTTATTTGATTACAATGAATAACCCACATGCCCAAACATATTCCCTCACATTAGAAAGACTGCGGTTGCCCACCCAAATTCCAAAAAAACCAAGGTGGTATGGCAGGAACGAGCCAAGAGATTTTACGCTGAGAGATTTTCGAAGCGATTAAAATTCATACAAAGGGGATACCGCGCGTGAGTTTCCTTCGGTGTCATTTTCTTAGGAGAGGCTGTTGCGCGTCTCACTGCCCAATACTCAAGGGTGGTGTGTCAATGGTTTCATGCTTAAATATTGCTGTGTGTTTCTTTTGCTTATCGTACTGCCAGTTGTGATCGAACCTGTCGGCCTCAAGATCTCACCCGTTCGATACACCCTCAGAACCCCTTCCTTTCCAGCCATGCATGCGCGGTTTGTCAAGCATAAAGGCTCTCGCGCAGTGATAAACCTTCCAGTTGTAGCTTGGCACACGTGTGTCTGTGTTCTTGTGTTCGTCTATGTCTCATTAAGTACGCTGCCGTTCAATCAAGAATGTCCAGCCAACTAGCCCGCCAATTCCTCCTGAGCAAAATATGTCAGTCTGATAAAACATTCAACTATAAAATACAAGTTACAAACAGGAATAAGGTACCTTATCCTTGCTTGTAAATTTTATACCGCAGTGTTCTACTCCATCTGTCGGCCCCTTCTTGATTTGTAACTGTTCAATACAATACTTCGGTTCACAAAGGAGGTCACAACATTCATGCACTAACGTTCTCTGTGCGTGCTTTCTCTCCTTTCTTTTTCTTCTATACCGGGTGTTTCAGCGAACACTTTCAAAAATGTTTAAAGTTGCCTTTGGCAGATATCAAAATTCTAGTTCATGAGCTGGTCTACTCAAAGAGGGGGACATTACTGGCACAAGAAATTGAAATTGCATAATCGACTAATTAACAAAAATTCACTATTTAAGTTTTTAATTAATTCTCTTATGGACCATATCATAATTTACGAACTCTATCCGTGGAGTTCGCAAGGCGGATCCACTCGGAACTAATTCTCAGGATGCATGACACCAGTTTGGAGATAATAATTCCCGAACTTTGCGGAGAAATGCATTGGCGTTCCAGTTACTTTCCTAACAAAGCGTCGGTTTATACATTGAAGCTCAAAAGTAACTGGAACGCCAATGCATTTCTCCGCAAAGTTCCGGAATTAATATCTCGAAACCGGTGTCATCATGAGAATTGGTTCCAAGTGGGATCCGCCTTGCGAACTCCACGGCTAGAGTTTGTAAATTGCAATATGCAATTTAACGTAATTAGTAATTAATTATAACTATAACGTAATTAGTTAAAAACTTAATTTGTGGATTTCTGTTCATTGGTGGATTATGCATTTCAATTTCTTGCGCCAGTAATGTCCGCCTCTTCGAGTAGACCAGCTCATGAACTATAATTGTGCAATCTCCCATAGACACCATTTATACATATTTGAAAGTGTTCGCTGAAACACCCTGTGTATGTTGAAAAAGCCGGTGTAAGGAAGTGTGACCACTATTGTGAAAGCGTGCTTAGGATCGAGAAAATAGGGCACAAGGAAATTCATGCAACAAACCTTTTTTTGCCTCGTCGCCACGATGCGTCAGACTGTACTAAGGCAATGTCGTCGCCTTAAATCACATCGTAGGCCTTTGACGCCCACCGGGGCTTGGGCGAGAATGACACATCGCTTCCAAGTTTTTAGCTTGCAATCATTGCTGTTTATGTATGTTTCGAATTATCGTGTACATTGTATTGTACTTTCGCGGCGCACGACGACTGGGTAAAAAAGCAAAAAAAAAAAATCGTAGAAAGATGCAAATGCGGGCCGGGCCCTTCGTGGCTTAACCACTAGCATAACATCACATGAATCAATTTCAGGGAACCATATAACTACAGTAAACCCTCATTAATTGGAACTCTGACATCTCGAAATATCCGTTAAGTCGACATTTTTTTTCCGGCCGTGGTTTCAACTAATGTGCTTTTCACCTCTTGAAAGTTTTTGTGCAGGACTCCGGATATCTCTAAATCTCGATTTGGAAAATAACAGGGAAAAGGGCAACAGGGCAGCGTCGACTTTCCCCCTCCTTTCCATCTGTCACCGGTCGCGCGCACATGCATGCTCGCTTTGCCCGCTGCCACATTGTTGAGACCTCAAGCCGCAGCAGAATGACCGGCACTTTTGAGAAGGCACTGATCGATCAGCCCATGCGCGGCACACAAAAGAAGCCAGCACGCGAGCTCGCACCGTTTCAGCGAGATCGCGGCTTGATAAGGACGCTCGCTTCGTGCTCGCGCGGCGGTGAGGCGTAAATGCCGCGTCACTCGTGGGCGTTTGCTAAAGGCGTGACAAGTGCGCTCTTCCATAGTTTCGGTTTTCGAAGCTAAATTGCCCGAAATTCATTACGATGCGGAAAGTAGCAGCGTCAGCTTTTTGGACGGCTGAAAACGGTTATGTCAGTGGGCTTCTATGTGCGTGATTTCGCTTATCTTGCAACTCCGCTTACGTAGAAATCTCTTCCAGTTCTTACAGCTTCGAGTTAACGGATGTTTACTGTATATTCGCAGCAAGTGAAAGTTAATTTATATGAAGCGCTTGCACTGGATACCTGTGAGCATCAGGTATCCGTGAAAACATTTATAGTCCCCGTTGCCGAAGGGTCAACGAAGCGGTTAGAATTTTGTAAGAAATGAGCTGTGCCGTGCACGCCAATGTCGGCCTCCGCCGTTATAACCGGAATAAATAAAAGTGAGGCTATTCCAGAGTATGACGATTTGCTAGGGCAACGATTCAGCAGCTCGAAACGATCTGGTAATACCCGCAACACCAATTGTGTGCAGTGTCGCGGCATATGGCAGCGTCATGTTTTGTAATGGCTGTTACTTGATGCATCCACTAAGAAGCAACTTGCAGCGGTGCAAAAAAAAAAGGGAATATATTTGAGAATTTTTAAATATAAAGATGCGGCTAACAGATGAAAATCTATTAAAAAGTATGAAAGCATTAAAAAATGATGTTTATTTTTACTTTTTTTTTTTTAGACTCCCGCAAGGTCGTAAAATTGCGAAAATGCTGACGGCCGCATTTTCCAGATTGTATCATTTAAGATTTCTTTCATGCGAAAGGCGTGCGATGAAAAATAAGCTCCGTTCCGATGTGTGGAGGAATTTCACTGTCATAAAAATTCAATTATTATCTGAACACAACCTGTGGTAGTTTCCGAAAGAAGGCTCAGCACAGCTGACCTTTGAACCACGTCGAAGTTCACCACAGGGACAGTTATTTGAACGAACGACGCGGCGTTTCGGTGGGGAATGTAATAAAAATTTGTTCATTAGAATGGATAGCTCAAGTGATGTTTACTCAAGCGCCATTTCAAAATAAGTCATCACTATACAGTAAGACACGCAAAACATTCCCGAAACCACACTTGTGCTCGCAGTAATTAATACATAGGGTCTCGGGTTACTTCACGACGAGTTTTGAAATGACAGCGCAGTCCACGTCGCTAAAAAAACTATGCTCTTCTAAGCAGCAGCGGTCCTAGATGCAGCGCTTGCTACGACATTACACCTACATCAGTACCGCACTGCACTGATTTGAATTAGCTGTGTCATCAGTAACGTAATCTAGAAACGCATGTCGGAACTTTAAGCCAGCACAGGTTTAGCATATGACAGCTTCATACAGTTCATTCTTGTCTTCCTTTCTCTAAACTTTCATACCCATTGTCCCTCTTCTCCAGTACAAGGTAATTAACGGGATATATCATCTGGTTAAATTTCCAGTCTTTCCTTATGCTTTTGTCTCTCTATCTCGTACTCTAGCATGTGCTCCAGTTTTACGGTGTAACGCTCCAGTGCACAGAAATGGTAATACTCTAGTAAGACATACACATTCAGTGGCAAGCAGATTATTAAGTGTTACAAGAACTGAAAGTTTGTCATGCGTGTAATCTATCATGTCGTCTTCATGACAGCTGTAGTTTCTAGGCGCAATTTCATACTAATGGAAGACGCCCACACCACTTCAGATGTTAAGGCCCACCCTAGTTAAATTGCAGGAAAGATGCAAAAAACCCAGCCAGAAAGGAAAGAAAAGCATGTGGCATCAAAAAAAAAAAAAAAAAATGTAACAGAAGGTTAAATGCATCGAAATAGCGTGACGAAATCCACCGACTTTCCCGTTCCATGTCGGTACCTCTTTGGCTTCACGACGAATTGGAAGCACTAACTGCACAGAAAGCGAGAATACAGACGCACTCAAAACACGTTGCATTCTTTTCTTATGTGTTACAGCTGCGTACGTTTTACGCTGTCCTGCGAGCTTTTACGTGAAAGTGAGTTTCAATATAGCATCAGTAATCGTTTTCTTTCCTTCTTTCTTTCTTTCTTTCTTTCTTTCTTTCTTTCTTTCTTTCTTTCTTTCTTTTATGCGATTGGTAGCTGCTGCAGCAACCGGGCAGTGCGCTCCCTTATCACATACGATTTGACCAAGCAGATTAAGCCCCGAAATGCAAGCCTTGTTATCGGTAATTCAAGGCACAATTTCTCGGCGAGTAGTTGTGAGCAGCTCGTCACACAGACAAGAAGACCGTATAGACGAGAGGCGCTGAAAAGCCATCGCGTGAGGGCTTCATAGCCAGGAGACACCCAACCACAAGAGGACATGTAGAAAAGTGGAGGCGAAGAAAACAAGCATCAACAGGCCATCGTGGGTTAGTGCACAGTTTTAATAGCGAGCAGCCACAGCAGTAACGAAGCCAGCCAACGCCGATGGCGTCACTCTCTCATCTCCTAGAACTGGGCTTGGCGAAGTAGCGCCTGGGCCAGAAGACAACGTGCTCACGTACCTTGACCTCCTCTTCGGGGGTGCTACCCGCCGACGCCGCGGTAGCGTCCGGAAGCAGGCTCCTATTCGCTCCGCTGTCGCCCAAGGACGTCGGGGGTCTATTTTTCAGCAACACTGGGGCCGAAGACGCCTTGTGACTGAGCTGCTGCGGCGCGGTCCACAGAAGCGACGACGCAACTTGCGGAAATTTCTTGTCCGCCGCCTTCGTCGTGGGGCGAGACAAAGAACGGATCTGCGGCTTCTCCTCCAGTGACTGTTGCCTCTGAGTGCTGTGTGAGAGTCAGACGGGAGAAAAAAATACAGAGGGAGAACGTTGCGCAATCCACCCTGTGCATGTAAAATATGTTCGAAAATGCAGTGGGTAAACGAGACAACAGGTTTGGATTTTACCGAGCGGCACGAGAGAAGCACGGGAAGTCGTGAACGCTGCGCCTACGCCTTTCGAGCAGCTCAAACGCCTCTGGCCTAGCGAGCGGCCATAAATGTGCGAGTTTACACCGCTGCTATTGTAAATACACTGGCTTCCTAGTTCTCTTCCATCCAAGAGCCCAATGACACGTCTTCATTCAACAGTCTGTTGCCAATTATTTTAGATCTAATGAAGAAGCCAATGCAGGCATATTAGAGGCTAGCACATATCACGTTTTGGCGAGTACGTGCGCCATAGACGGCGAATATATGTCGTCGCGTAGAGGCGACACCTAATCTTAGGAAGTGCAGAAACCTTTGTCTGAAGCTCCACATACATATCAAGCACGTAAACACTGATATAGATACCAGGCTCCGAAATGAGCCCTTCAGACACGAATTCGCATATAGTCACGTTCCACTGCCTCTCCCCATAGTCATCCCCAAGCCCCTCTTCCTCTACCCTTTCCATACAAGCAGAGTAGCAAGTTACAAGATGTTCACCTTAGGCCAACGTCTCTGAAATTCCTCAAATTAATTTCCGTGTTTCTGCCTTTTTTGTTTTCTTTAATCTTATTTCCCGTACCGGCAGGCACGGGAAAACTACATATCACACCAACGGCAAACAACTTGCCTAAAGCGCGCCCGACAACCAAGGCACTCTAGCCACGGCAGTACGCCACGGCACAGGCCACGGATACACTCAGCGAGCCCTGTCGGCGCCGCGGCAAACAGCGTTCCGGTCGTGCGTAGCCACTGCGCCTGATGACGCTGCAGGCGCTTATCTCGTTTCTGGCGGCAGATTTGAAGGAACACTGAACGCCGGTTTCTCGGTGCCACCGACGAGAGCAAAACCACCTTTCTCATCACTCCCTACGCCGGTGCAACATTCCGAGCAGCTGTTGGACAGTGGGCTGCCACACTCTTGTGTCCCTCCCTGCGCTGCGAATATCGGTAAGGTGTTGCGAGATGATGTGTTCCTCATTCAGAGCATCCGAATCCCACCAGACAACCTGCCAGCTCTGGCCACACTTGACGTGGATATCTCTCACCCATTGCCTTCAACTGCTGACCGCCGTTCAGGTGTCAGCAGTCTGCGCTAGTCAGCTACAGTGCGGTCAGCAGAAATTCCCTTCCTTTTCCTTTACCGATTTTAATAAGCGACAAATAACTGCTACTACGATGGCGCAGACCCGTGCAGAGTGAGCCTCTATATTGGCGCACCCACCACGCAACTCCTCGCGCCTCCCAGCTAAGTATTGCTAATTGGCGCGCATCAACGCCACACAACAGCAGCAATATAGGCGCACCTCATCTGGGCGCACTCGCGGCCGTCCAGCGTGGGCAGGGAGGTGCCGTTCTGCAGAGGCCGCGGTCGCGTTACGTTGGCCGCTGTCACCGTAGTCACCATCCCGTGCGCGGCGCTGTCCGAGAGGTCCGAAGAGACCACCTCCTGCGAACTCGGCGAAGCTCTCGGAGTCAGCGGCGTGGGCGGTGCGTCGCAGGACGACGAAGACGACGAGTTCGACACGGGCGACGGAGACTGGGTGGCGACGGCCAGGGTGTGGTGGTGCTGCGTCTTCGCCGAAGGTTTCGCATCGCCGGGCGCAGCCGCAAGGCTCTCTTTGGACGAGCCCAGCTCCTCACCGCACTCCTCGGCCACCCAGGTGAAGCTGGAGCTGCGCAAGCACGGGTAAGCAGTACATATCGTGAGGCACGTACTACGTACGGTCTCCCCGACGGACGTGGTACAACAGGTTCCCAGTCCGCTGCTGCTCTACCACAAGGTTACTGTAAGTTTCCCGTGTTATGTCAGCTATACGGGGTGATCATTTTTACGTTTTAGAGAATTTGTAAAAATCGCCTGCTGCAGATAACATAATTCTAGTCCTTGAGCTGGATTATTCAGAAAGGCGGACATTACTTGTATGAGAAATCGAGAGAGAGAGAGAGGTTTATTTGAAGAAAAGCAGAGAGGTCGGTTTGAGCGTTAGTTTGCTCTGGCCTGCTACTCTACACTGAAATCGAAACACACGCTCAACTATTGAACAAAAAATCACTAATTAACTTGGTAATTAACTACTTTACAGTACATATGAACTTAAAGGTTCATGACTTTACAGTCATGGACTGTAGCCGGTGAGTTTGCAAGGCGTATCCAATTGGAATAAATTTCCAGGATGACACCAGTTTCGAGATATGCGCCATCAAACTTCCCGGAAAATGCACGGTTGTTCCACTTACTTTTTTAACAGAACGCCCTTTTTATGCATAACACCAAAGTAACTGTAACGCCCACGCGTATTTCGTCCCACACTTTGCGAAATAATATCTCGAAACAGGTGTAATCCGGGAAATTCATTCCAAGTGGATACGACATGCAAAACTCACCGGCTGCAAATCGTAAATTGCAAATGTATACGCGGTAATGTATTTATTGAAGAAGTTCATTAGTGAAATTTCGTTAATTAGTATAACATGCGTTTTGATTTATCGTGCTAGTAACGTCCGCCTCTTCGAATAATGCAGCTCAAGGACAAGAATTATGCTGTCTGCCGCAGGCAATTTTTAAGAACTCCGTAAAACTTAAAATTATCACCCCGTTTAGTTTTACTACAGTAAGGTGTACTACAGAGGGTAAAAAAGGAAGAAGAGAGCCCTGTGTTCAGCAATCGCTGCGACAGTCTTGCGGTTTAATGCCCACCGCCTATTGTGTACATTTCTTTCGCTGACCAGGCTCCAATCTCGAATTGCTTTGCGTTTCGCGTCGGCTTGTCCACAATCACAGAATAAGCAGAACATCTGCCATAGCAACGGGAGGAGGACACTGACTACTCGCCTGATGCCAGACTCGTCGGGTGCCTCCAGAGGGCCTTCTCGGCACTGTGTGGACTCTAACCACACATTAATTTCAATTTCATTGATTACTCTGGGGGCCAATTAGGAGTTACAGAGAGGGTGGATTTAGAAATTAGACAAAACCAAGGTATACAGAATGTAAGTTAAGAAGAGGTGATGCTGCCATTTTCAAGTTTAGTAAAACCGAGATGGAAAAACAAAATTACATTCTGTGGTTTCACGCGCCAAAATCCCGATATGATTACGTGGCACGCCGTGGTGGGGGACTGCGGATTAATTCTGACTACCTAGGTTTCTTTAGCGTGCACACAATACACGGTACACGGGCGCTTTTGCATTTCGCCCCCATCGAAATGCGGTCGCCGCAGCCAGGATTTGATCCCGCGACCTCGGGCTTAGCAGCGGAACTTCATCACGGCGGGTAAAATATCCATGGTGGAGGCGACAGAGGCGGGCAGGTGATTCTATTCCGATGCGGTCTTCGGAACAAACGTGTATACAGTACTAGTAAATTCCGCGTTGTGCAATACGGACTCGTGGTCTCTGCGTAGCTGTAGCAAACAATAGTTTCTTCTTAAATTGTCGTTAGATTTAGATATCTTGTAGAAAGTACATATACTCGAGAGATATGAGACGCTGTATAAATGGCGAGATCTCGCAGATTAAGTGCACTTTTTCACCTGTCAGATGCTAGCACAGCAGCAATAGTTTGACAAAACAAAGCGAGTCGGACGATAGTGAGTAGATGCAAGTAAACGAATAAACGTGTAATTACGAAGCTCCTATACAGAAGAAGCATACACTAATTTTGTGCGCACGAGTGTCTTGTACCTTGTTAGATTTAATAGAGTTCGTTGCTTGCTGCCTTGGTATGAATACCGAGGTCGCTTCTGATAAAGGGACGCTTCAAATCAGTTCCCGACACACGGCACGTGGTGAATGTTCGGAAATAAGTTAACAGAAAAGCGAACAGCGATAGCGCACCATATCGCTCACACGGGCGAACTCCCTTCCCAGGCCACTGTAGGTAAGCCGGCTAGTGACGAAGGGCGGTGAGATCTTACCTGCGCGATATCTCCGGTGTCGTCTGAGTCACGGCGTCCTGCGGCCAACTAGGAGGATCGTGTGGCGGTTCGACGCTCTTTAGGAACTCTTCCAACTCGTGGCGACTCTGGTGTGCGCAAAGGTGAGGGGGGGGGGGGAGGAAAACACGGACAATAAGGGAATGTCGTTTTAATGAATGAAAGCAACGTTACGCACAAAATATTCTCGCTCCGAAGTTAGAGCCGGTTTTGCAGCGTGCACGACTGTCCTTAGGCAGGCTAGTTCAGCATTTCGAACAGCGCAGACGACAGAAATGTTTTGAGGCCAGGACAATAACAAGTGGCACGTACAGGACATTGTACGAAGAAGTTTTTCTTTCGTTCTTTCTTTTTTTTTCTATCTTTCTTTTTCGGCTTTCAACTATGGCTATCAACACATTTTATTCGTGGTGGTATCATTACAACAGAAATATGACACAAAACCACAACGCTATTTACAGGTTGATCGGCCGGACGGCCAGCCCGCAAGGAAAACACAGTGAAAACAAAAATAATCAGAGAAGGAGGTCACATATTAGATACACTGACGATTTAGCAGATTTAAAACGCGTTCAAGGCATCTGTCCAGTCCGTGCCACTTGCCCCATAGCCTGCGCTGTTCGCCATGTTGCAGCGTGCGTGATGTAGACTCGGAGATTCGAGCTTCAGCGCATGTATTTCGGAGGTAACGGCATGAAATATGTAGCAGACGCCGAGGTTTGAGCACGGAAGTTATTCTCTACGATCCTCTCGAAAAGCGAGCAATTTGCTGCCTCAGATACAAGTCCGTGGGCTGTCGTCGTCGTCGTCCCCACAATAGCCGTCGTCGTACGGTTTGTCATCGTTGTCGTGTCGCCGCTTTGCTGCCTTCGTTCGTCGTTGTCCTGTTGTCACCGCCGCATACTACCGGGGAAAACTGCTCAATATTGCAGGTGCTTTCAACAAGGTTAAGGGCGTTGACGGAATCTGGGGCAGTAACTCCAATAGCACTAAATTACTTCGAATTACAAATTACTTCTTGTTTGAAGCTTACGGTGTTCTTAATTTGTTGCTACAATTTTCTCGCTTAGTAATTTCAGTGAACGTTTACACAAGACCTACGCTACCAAACGAAAATTATTTTGCCATATCTGTTCCTAGAAATATATATATATATATATATATATATATATATATATATATATATATATATATATATATATTTTTTTAATTATCACAGATTCGGCGGTCGCTTTATGAATGTATGTTCGCGCACATTCGGAAACCAGAGTTTGGCAGCAGCTAAGGTTTTCTCTCAATGACCGCACCGACCATACAATACCACTCACGTACTTCGTTTGCGAAATCTTAGGCCTTTATTTGCAATGCGTGCACTTACGCGGACACCCTTTTGCAGAAAAGTTTCAATAACGAAGACCAGCAGCAGCCATATCCACCAACATACGCGACTTCTGTTGATATACTGTCCGACAGAAAATAGCTTACTACAAAAAGCAAAAGCGCCGTAGAAAAAAGAAGAAAAAAAAAAAAAGGGGGGGGGGGGGGGGGGGGACGAGGAAGTAGCAGCAATAAAATGAGCGAACACGCCAAAGTTGTGTAACTGGTTTTGTTGGTTTCAAAAAAAGCAACGCTTTAACTTGTCGCCACCATATAAAAGTCAGATATTCCTCACTCCGAGAAATGACGAATTTTTCATTTTTTATCACCATATTCCCTTGCTCAAACAGCATCCCAGAGTATCGCGCCACGATCTCCCGCCGCGGTTGCAACTCGAGGCCACGTCAACGCAAGCGCGTCTCAGCGGCAAGCTCCCACGTCGAATTGCGCATGCAGCTGAGTGAGGAGATGCTATCGGGCGTGTTCAGCTGGCGCTATCGCGGCCACGATCATATTTCCTGGCCACGCTCCAGGGCCAGCCGGGGAAACCGCTACTCGCTCCTCACGCGCGCTTATGTATACGCTCAACGCTATACATGGATGCTGGGACACGACGCGCGCCTCGTCGCCGACTCCGAAGGAGTGTATGTACAACTGAGCAACGCTAAGCTCACCGTCAACATTCTTTCTTTCTTTTTTCTTTCTTATGAAAGCGACGAAAATATAAGAGCTCGGAGAATAAAGAATAAAACGGATCCTATAGGACTTCGCCAAGCTGCTGTGACAGCCTTTAGCCCATATGTCGATGCGGTTCACTTCTGGAAAATGAACTCCATATAAAACATGACGAGGGTCACGTGCTTTAGGATCACGGTGTAAAGCTAGTCTCGTGCACCCCACACGGCGTCCGCTGAGGGTGGAAGTGCAAGTAACTAATGAAAAATCGCACATATACTTAGGCACCTTTGGCATCGTTAGGAAACTCACTGCGCTATGCAGTTCAAAAAAAAAAGATTATGGGGTCTTACGTGCCAAAACCACGATCTGATTATGATGCACGTCGTAGTGGGGGACTCCGGAATAATTTGGACCACCTGGGGTTCTTTAACGTGCATCTAAATCTAAGTACACGGGTGTTTTCGCATTTTCGAAATGCGGCCGCCGTGGCCCGGATGTATGTAGCTAACGGCGCCACAACGGCGACGACGCGATGACAATCGAGAAGACAATTTACGACAAAGGCGCCGCTTCGACGACACTTCGTTGCCGGAAACTGTCAAGCGTTACCTCCGTATCTTTTTTCTGACCCGTGAGAACGATTTCAAATAGGTTACATGACAGCTGCACAGAGAGAGAGAGAGAGAGAGAGATTCATTTACAGAAAGGCAAAGAGGCCGGCCTGAGCTATAGCTTGCTTTGGCCTGCAACTCCGCACTGCGGGGAAGTGACGCGAGAAGAAAAGGAATGATGAATGATGATAACAGGAGAAGTATACGCGTAATGTAAGTCCACTACGTTGCGTCTTCTATAAAGCCGCGCGTAAAGACCAGTGGCTTGCAGAAACGCTAAAGCTCCTCTTGTAATCACGGCTGCGCTGTTTGCATCAGGCAAAGGACCCTAAACAAAACTCATCATATGAAGGTCTCTTATTTTTTCAGTAGTTCTCGCGCATACGCAGGATAAACGCAAAACACGCGTGCATCCAGCGCTGCGCTCAAAGTCGGTAACCCTAGATCATAACTGCGCATAACCACACACGCAAGTGACAACGACTAGCAGAAGGTGCTCCGGACTGACCACAGTGGAAGCGGAGTGAGCCGTCGAGGTGGACGACCAGGTTCCCGTGTCCGGCTCGTTCTCGTCGATCACCAGCGGCGGCAGCGGGCGTGACGCCAGCCGGGCCTCGAGCGTCGACACGGTGGCCAGCACCTCGTCGGGCGACGACGCGTGGTTCGCGATCACCTCGATCGTGTACGGATTGAGTCGGCTGCGCACCAGCCCCGGCGAGCGCAGGTCCAGCGTGAAGGAGTCGCGCAGCGCCGCGGCTGCCGACGACGACGCCAGCGGAGCAACGGCTGGCACCGAGGTGCGGTGGTCGCTGCTGACGCTACTCCGAGCCGCCGGCGTCGGTGGCGGCGGCTCATCGCGTTCGTCTTCGCGGATGAACAGCTCGGGCAAGGCGCCGCCGGCTGCCGTCCTCTTCTCGTCGTCGTCGTGGTCAGAATCACTGATTCGTAGCTCGACTTCAGTGAATTCCTCCACGGCGGGTGCGTTCTTGACGGAACCTGCGGCAGAAAATATTTGAGGAGAATATCGATCAGGAAAATTCTGCACATAGGAAAAATACTAGATGGAATCGGTAGTCGAGATTTCACACTGGCTGCAGTGTAGACCATAGTTTCAAACCGCGTACTATATACAACGTGTACATATAGCGCAGGGGCATGCGTTTGTGCCTTCGAATGGCCTGGTATGCAGCCAAATGTTCGGATTTGTACATTTAGGCGCATGACGAACAATAGCGCAAGTGCAGGCCCACGAACATGAGAAAAGCGAGATTATGAAAAAGAAAGAAAGAAACTACATGAACCATCGACCATGCTTGAGGCAAAGTTACACGCGAGACGTCTTAGTTCGCAGGCAAGGAATAAAAGCCGATCAGACGCACTAAGGTCATCAGCCCTACGACAGATTAAAAACTCATTTGCATAAAAATATAGAAACTGTTTAATAAAACACAGGGAGGTGACATCACCAGGCTGGCTACCCTGCACTCAGGAAGGAGGAAATGGAAGTATTGACCCTTTTCGCGGCGCTCCCGTGGGCGCTGCCATGTTTGATCACGTGGTGACGCGTCCATTGCTTGCCTCAGCCGCCTCCGTTGCCTCCGCGTTTACAATGCAAGCGCGTGACGCCGGCGCGGCGCAGCAAACCGCTGTTTCGACGCGTACCGTAGACGGTGACTGCGTGCACGACACGAAGCTTTGGCCACAGCTTTAGAGGACATGTAAGTGCTTTCAGAGCTCATTACGCCTTGTCCAAACGGCGTGAGCAGCGTATACGGTGCTTGTACTAAAAGCGCTGCTAGAAATATATTCCAAGCTGTCCAAACTTTCCGCTTATGAATTAAATCGGGATCGGTGTGCTCTGCGTTCTTTATTTGGCACACATTTTGAACCAGCGGCTTGTCATATTTCTGACTCAGTAAAGTTCCTCGGTGCGGCGACTATCTGATTGTATATTTTCAGCCTAATCACTTGCGGGTGTGCTCTGCTGCGATAAATTTGTTCTTGCTGTGCACAAAGCTTGGAATTTAAATGTTCGGTACTTTGCGGTAGCTCGTTGCAAAAACATATTATCGCTAGTCCCTCGCTTGCTCTGTGGACCGTCACGAAACATTCAGCTTCCAACATTCGTGTCTTGTCAGTGTAGTCACCGTCACTCATGCTTCGGCACATTGATTCAAGTGTGCGCCTATTCACTCACACGTTGGCGATAGGGTGGGCGTAAGTTTTCGTGCGAGTAAGGGTGGATGTGTGTAGATAGCGTGCGGTAAACTTACTATGCCAGTAAGTGGCACTACATTTTGTAACGAGCGGTACTCACTCCCAAGTGCCGACGTTCCGGAGTTGAAGTCCTTTCTTTGGAGGTTAGCTATATAGCGCAGGTGGATGAATTATATTTTTTTTGTCCTTGAGGAAAGCCGTGCATCGCGAAGGGCGGCAACACAGGCAGCCCTTATGTAGCAGCGGCGACACAGGTTGATTCCATTCATTAATATGTGAATCACTATTTTTGCAGCGAACAACCGCACACGTCTTCCCTTTATCGTTACATATTTTGCAGTATGAATTGGGCACAGTGCATTAGCGCACACCCAGTTGCATTTTCGACAGCTGATCGCACAGTAGCAGGGTAGAAGCAGTAATGGTTTCGTATTCGTGCGCATTCGCTGAGGCAACGTATGGCGCGCGGCCGAAAGCGCCATCTCGTTCCTGTAGAGCAAACTGCTCCGCGAAAAGGGTCAATAAGATTAATAGAAGCAGTGAAAGTGAAAGTGTGATGTGCATTCGCATAACAATTGTATGACGTGTCGAATATCAACAGCGTGAAAATGAGACATCCACCCAATCGTAGCAAACTGCGAGGCTTTTCCTTCGAGGAAAAGCCTCGCAATTGCTACGATTGGGTGGATGTCTCATTTTCCCTTTAATTACTTCTCGCCACCTAGCGGGTTTCCGCTGAACTATTACATCAACAGAGTTTTAACTATACAAGGTAAGGCTGCATTAACACGGAAGGAATTTCGATGTGCGCACTGTACTTCACGTTTGAATCCTGCACTGCGCAGTGTCCGACTGAGTATCCTTACTGGTGCTTCTCGATGCACTTGCATCGACTCAGTAGTCTACACAGCCACGAGAACTACGTGTTGATGGCTCGAATCCTTAAGTGCAATAATGCTTGTAGGTGCTTGTTGCGATGTGTTCTATCTTACCGTATCGCACTATTTCGTGCGGACGAAGACAACCGACATTGAACCGCAGCATTATAGGCAAGTACTATAATTTTCAGTACTCCAGGAAAACGGAGGGCGCTTATTGGCATCATGCAGAACAATCCACGAAGACGCCCGGCGAGGGAAATGAAAAGCACTTACTCAGGCTGTCCGTGGACTGTTCCTCTTCTTTCGCCTCCTCACGATCGCATCCTTGGTCGGACTCGTAGTAAAGCTGCTGGTTCTTGTAAATCGAACCGTCGTAGCTGAGCGCCTGGTAACTGTCGGCATCACCGACCGAAGAAGGCGCGACGCCGCTCATGGCTCTGTCAGCCGCTGTTTCCGGGCAGCTGCCGGCGCGGCTGGAGCCGCACAAGGACGTCGGCGGTTGCGAAGGTGTGCGACGGCCCCGAAGCGTCGCCAGATCGGGCCACGACGACGACCGGATCAGTGACAATTTCTTCGTAGCGCCACTTTCGCCGTCGTCGCTGCTTCTCCTCCGGGAATCTAGTTCGCCTCGCTCGACGAACGGCGAGGCGGCAGCCGCCGCCGCATCGCTCTCGCCGACCCCTTGAACGGACGTTGCCGAGACCGGCTCCTCCTCGCTAGCGCCGGTAAAGCAGCCGGCTTCAGTCGCCTCCTGGACGGTCGACGTGCTTCGGTCGACGACGTCGCTGCCACACTCAGTCCTTCCAAGCTCGGTCGATGGCCCCTCATCGTCGTCGAGCGAGGAAAGTTCTTCGGCAAAGGACCCGTTGACCGCCTCCACGAGGCGCTCGGTGTAGATGGACAGCAGGTGTGCGTCGCCGCTGGGGGGCCGCGACAGCTGCAGAGACTCCCAGCCGTAGTACGCGTCCCAAGCGCACGTCGGCGGTTCACCGTCGCTGGCGCGGCGTCCTCGAGAGCCGTTGGTCACGACGAGGCCCGCCGTCGGCTGTGCCTTGTCAGAGGATGAGGAGCCGCCGATTCCATTGACGCCGCCGCGCCGGGGTCTGGGCGCGCTCAGGGACGTGTAAGCGGCCACGAACTTGCGCGGCGTCCGGTACGAGTCGTCCGCATCCCCGTAGCTGTAGAGGTCGGGACACGAGTTCTTGCGGCTGCCAGGCGATGACGACGAGCTTCCCGGCGACTCGGAGGCGAGCAGGTCCTCGACGGCCCTGCCTACCTCGGCCTGCAAAAGGAGGAATATATGTTTATGTACAGAATGATGCGCGTATGGCGGTAACTATTTACAGTGTTGTTTCCGGTGCTTGAACTACCGAAGGGAGGCTTGGGCCTCGGTCAGATGTTGCAAAAACCCTTTAGCCCAATCTTCCTCGGACTGTAATGCATACTGTGAAACAAAATAAAAAGTTTTGTTTGAGTTTGATTTGGAACGGTGAATGTACTTCAACTTTTTTAGCAGCCGAATGTGTATAATTGTGAAAATGTGATTGCCTATAAGCAAACGTTCTTTTTAAAAGTTTGCTTTTTTGCGCGTACCTTGGTGCGGTACATGCGCACTTTATTAATCTTTAGACGCAGCACACAAACAGCAGCGAACTTTTGAACGTCAGACTCACAAGCAACGCGTTGTTTTTAGATAACAATGTGACTTCGTCAGCGACTTCGCGGTTCCTAATTTTGCTTGCTTCAGGAACATGTCTGAATAAAGTTATTCGAAGGAAGTACCCTGCTGGCATATGGCGTCTTGGGGAGCGGCACAAGTGTCATTACAATTTTTCACTATGCTTCTCTCTCTCTTTCTCTATTTTTCCCTCTTCTTTTTCAATCTTGTGTCGATTCATCTTTCAACTACTCGTTTTTCCTAAAACTTGACACAATATACGTGAAATCATATAGAACGACCCCCAATTCGTAAACCTTACCAAAACTTCGAGAGAGCTGGCAGATATGCCTTAACTCGTCTCCTGTCTCACTTATACGATCACCCTTCCTAGCGTTTACATGGATGCGATGTGCTAGACATGCGATGCGGCGCTTGTCGCATTCACGTAAACGCCGCTATATATCCACTGCATGGGAAACAGACTTCACGCAGAGAGTCGCAGCCGAGCCTTCACTGTAGGCGGCAGCCGGCGAGGTCCAGACAGCCCCCATGCTTTCCCACAGCACTGCTCATGCAAATCAGCCGTCAGCGCAGCCGTCCACCTTTTGTCTCTCGCCGTCTCTTTCTTCCGCAGTGCTCCCACGCATTACCGTCGTGGGACGATACACTACGCACGCGCGTGCGCGGGTTAGGGTTAAGGAGAAAGAGAGAGAGAGAGTGCGCGCACCGAAGGCTTCAGTTATGTCACACCGCTAGTTGTAGCAGCGGCAGCAGCACGGGCCACACGCAGGGACGCCGTATACACGCGAGGCACTCCCTTCCGTTTCACGGCGGCGGCCCTCGAGGTCGCGGAGTGCGCGTGGCCGTCATTGTGGCCGAGTTGCAAGCGCGGCCGACGCCATTGAGAGACCCGCCGCCGCCGGCGCAGGGAGGAAAAGCGTGACGCGCGAGGCCGCCGAGCCCCCGCGTTACGCGCCCCCCGCGGGGGTCACCGGAAGGGGTCAACGAGGTGCGGGCCCCTTTCCGCATCGCGAGCGCCCACGGACCACGGACGACCGAGGGGCGACGCGAGCAGACACGGGCGCATGCATGCGTAAACTCGTCCGCGAAGAGGTGCGATGCGCGTCGCGGTTGACTCGACCCTGTCGGCGTCTCACGCTCCCCTATAGAGGGGCCCCCCACGAACTCGCAAGCGACGCTTCGCACCGATTATGCGCGTCTATATATATACGAGCGATTTAATGTAGAGTTCGTGGGTGCGAGCCTATATGGTCGCCGCTTGTCGACACGGAACACTTCCCGCATAGAAGATCCCGAAAAGAGAAGCACAGTCGGGATAACCAAATCTCTACTGTAGATGCATTACTCGGTCGGCAGTATACTGACGAAGGCGTTACGAACACGAAGACACAAAGAGAAAGAGCCGCTGCAGAAGTTCGACCTTCACCTAACGAAGATGGGTGCGTGATTTCCGACGGCAAATTTTACACGGTAATATAACGCAAGAAATGTGAACTATGATGGACGCTATTACCTTCTCTTATGCGGAGAAGCAATCTCGCTGCAGAAAAATGAGGACATGCGTAGACAGTAGGAGATTCGGGGACCACTAGACACATCTCGATAAGAATTATTCTCGAAAGTCTCGCGGCGTTAGCATGAAACTAGCGAATGAAAATACGCCCCATCATTAGTGCATTCCCTGCACAATACAGCAGCGATGAGGCATTTATACGTCTTGCCTCTCGGCTCAATCGCTACTTTAAACAAAGTAGTCCTTAGTCAGCAGCCTCGGCTGACTAAGCGTAAAATATGAGATGAAATAGAATTCGAGTTTGTTGTGACAACATTGTAACGCCGCTGACAAGGCACGGGCACGAAAATGAACGTGCGAACAGGGCACTCGGCTCGATCAGAGAAAGAAATGCTGCGATCACGCCGGAGAAGGCATTGCTTCCTTCGCTGTTACAGTGGCACTGAGCACGCTCCTTTTTCACCAAGGGAAATTAATGGATGGCCAGTCGTGACACGCGAACAAACACCGTAGATCGCATTTGCGCCCAGAGATGCATACCGAACCGATCACGAGCATGCGGTGCATGGTTCTTTCCGACAAGGCTCGGCTTGCCTCCGAGACAGAGATAAGAAATATGGGTTACGCCGGTCATTTATAACGTCGCCGCAAGCCGAATGAAAAGTCGGTATATAGTGCAGCAAACACCCTTGTCGGCGGCGTTAATGTGGAGCTACTCGGTAAATGAAAGATCTGCGCGCCAGCTGTCGGAGCCTAACGACCACAACGTGACCGGCGATCAGAGGCGAGTACACACGCAGGCCATGCAGGAAATGTATGGCACAAGACACTCAGCGGGAAATGAAGGAAGGAGCGGCTAGGATATGGCCGTAAGAGCATTGGCTCTTGGGCCATACTCATTTCGTACTTCGGTCAATTCAAGCCAGCGTAGAAAGAACAGTCACAAGACAGCACAGACGCTACAGACTGCACACATCGTTTGTTTTGTATATTTCTTGCTATTTTCCTCTTTTGGATGCTTCGAATGAAACCGGGATAAGCCGATTTAACCTCAACAATTGATCTCTCGGAGTAAGAACATCTAAAAGTGAAAAAAAAAACGAAAAAAATCTGGCGATTATAACAATTGATGTTACGAAGTAAGCTCTATGTGAGAAAACACATAAGCGATGCGGCGGACCCAACAGTATATCGTAATTTGCCCAACACGTGATTAAATTAGCTGGTACTTTATATAAATTTGCAGTATAAATGTGGACAATGGAAGCAAAAACAAGGACGACAACGCTCACCCTGGCAAGCAATGGTATCCTTCCGAACATAAAACTGCGACTCATATAAGTTCTGTCAGTCAAGAAACAAAGAATAAATGTCGGGAATCGCGCTTGTATAGAAAGCACCACCGTTCAGCGAAGAAATCCTTTAGCCCTTAGAGGTGTGTTGACCAAATCCGCCGTGCTTTCGCCAGCGCAAAATTTCAGCCGCAGAAGGCACGGTCGCGATGTGACTCGGTTAGAAAACACTTCAGTTTGCCAATAGTGAACTAGTAGACCTTAGCAGCTAGCACTTCCTCGCAGTTCGTGGGAGAGACATGCCTCGAAATCAGCAACATCCTTACAACTGCATCGTGTCCTTCAGCTTAAGCGAGACGATGTGTTCGTATAACACCCTTCTGTGACAACGGTATGTATAGACAGGTGCATGCGAGGCAGCGGTACATCGTAAACGACCACAACGCTAACAGCGACAGGCACTGCACAGCAATGCCACAGGCAGTTCGCTCGTGGACAAAGAAGATCCGAAATGGGCGGCACCCTGTGTAAGCCGCGTTCCTTCTGTTGATCCGCAAACAAGGCAGCAGGACGGGGGCACATCGGTTTACACTCACCATGGTCGCCGCTGACGACGGGAACGAACAAGAAAAATATCCAGCGTATATCCAGCGTGCGCAACGCAACGTAAGCGTATAGAACGACGAAGCGATGCCGACCAGCTCTTGCTTTCTTTTGCGGCCGCCAGCGAGCGAAACGAATTACGGGCAGACCGGCGCGCGCGTTGGTGTACGGCTCAGCGAGCTGAAAACGTAGTGAAAACAAAAAATTGTAAAAACAAAATAAAGGCAACAACGAAGCACGAGGAGACACAAAAGCGGAGGACGTACGGTCCAAAACAATATTCGAAAAAGAAAAAAAGAAAGAAAGAAAGAGAGAGAGAGACAGGAATGGGAGGAGAGGGATGGCGAGTGAGTTGAAAGAGAAGGACGCGGCTTTCGTAAAGGGCTCGCGCGCTCGCCACTCAAATTCGTGTCGGAAATCGTGGGCAGCGCACGCAGCGTATCGCGCCAGCACGCGACAGCGGCGGCGTAGCTGCAGCGGCGGAATTAGCGCGCCCCTTGCTGCCTGCCACCGAAGCCGCGTGGGAAGGTCCGATTGCTCGCCCTCGGCTGAGAACGCGCGGGCCAGCTTCTTCTGAGAGAGACGAAGACCAAGCAGAAGGAAACGACTATACCTCTAGAAGCGCGCTGCTGAGATCAGCGCCCGCGTTCGACCACGAGCCGCGGTGTGGCTGGCATCCTGCGCACAAAGCGCGCAGGTAGCGCGCGCACAAATACGCATGCGGGCGCGCTCATTCGGCACGGAGCGGCTTGCAGCTTCGCAGCGTGAGAACAGAAGGGATCGCACGGCCGACCGTGACGACGCTCTCATTAACGCCTCTGTCCTTATAAAGCATGTTCATGCGCTCGGGAAAGGGAGCTGCGACGCGCGGGCTCTCGCACAGTTCTGGGCGTGCGCGTCTCATTAGACGGTTTTCAGATTAGGGGATGCAAGCGGCTTGCCTACGCAAGAAGTAGGGACCATGGTACTGCGCATGCGCTGACACCTCTACGCATGCGCAGTACCGTGGTTCCTAGTTCATACATATATATACGCAAGCCTCTTGCGTCCCCTCATAAAAAACTCTCCATTCAATGTTCCGAGTGTTACCAGCCTGCGGTTCCTAGCTCCTCCAACGCATATCTCTATTGCGCAATATGCAATATATGAAGCGCAGGGCTCGCTGACAAGACCAACGCTTCGCAGTGACCTCAAACCAAGCGAATAAGATGGATTTCGGCACTGCATTAGCCTTGACAGTTCTGCTGCTGTGGCACGCTCTTGCGAGACTCCCTCAATTTGTCAATTTCAGCCTCAGTGTCTTCATGACGTAGCTGCTATATTTAAAGAAAATAGATTCTGAGGTTTCACGTGCCATACCCACGATACGAGGCACACTGTAACGGGGGACTTCGGATTAATTTTGGCCACCTGGGACTTTGACGCAGATATAAACGTGCGTGGTTGCCGATTCATATCCAGAGAGAAATCTATTTATGGAAAGGCAGTGTTAGGCCTACGCGCTACTGCTCTGGAAAGAATGGGACGGAGAGAAACTTTCCAGCATCAATAAAATTTTAAAAAGAATATGCAGATCCAAAGCACACGTTGGAATCTATGTGAAGCGATGCATTCGTGAAGCGGTTAATTAAACGCTTTACAACTAACAGCGATGCATACGATCTTGTTTTCCTTCATTCTATGCAACGAGAAATCTCGCGCAATGGTTATGTTTATCCACCAGATCTTTCTAAAGAAATGTTCATGTTTATGCACTACACCTCTCACAAGCTATGCCGAAATGCAAATACCAAATTGGGAATGTGTCTGCGCAGCGATGTCACGAGGACGACAGCGAGGTATCATATGACTGTCGACAAAATAATTGCGATGACAAGCGCAGAAGAGTTCGACACTAAGCTACTTGCCTTTAAGGATTCTGTACCACAAAAGGTACGGAATCCTTGAATGTAAGTTCCCTACACCATTCCGGAGGATTGCCTAAGAATGGGCACACATCCAGTGGCACATGCCGAATGGCTAAGTCAAGAAAAATTAAGTTAGTCAAAGAATCCGTCGAATATATTGCGATATTTCATTAACAGTTCGACGACCTGTGTGCTGACATTATATGCTCCTATTTTATGGAGGCATTTACTTTTTTGTTATGCTGAACAAAGGTGCGCGTACTGGCACTACCTTGTCGCTCAGCACACGAGGGTTATACAAGCATACAAGCGTTCGCTGGTACTCTCACATATGACCTTCGTATATATATATATATATATATATATATATATATATATATATCCACAAACATATCCGCCGAGAATCTGACCGACCCATCAGCCTCCAGCCACGCCGAACCCGGAAGGGTATAGGCAAATGAAGCTTCCCTTCACAAATAAAAGGTGCAGCTCTTGAGATCTTGTAGTTGTACAACTGCTCAGAGTGATAAAGTCAGGCTTTTCGCACTGAACATGTGATGTCGACGGTTAGTACGCAAAGCAAAATATATTCTTGATGAGAGGAGACGAACGAGTCACAGTTTTGCACAGAGTCATAGAGAGCAAGCACTTTGCACTAAGATGTGAAAACCAAACATCCAGGGCTTCGCGGTGTTTTGATGGGCAAAATCAGGGAAATAACGAAGTCAGGGTGCTACGGTAAAGCTTTCCCATGCCCATTTGGTATATGTATTTCGGTCGCGTCTGTAAGCTCGGACTGTCAGCGCGGAGGGTGTTTTTTCTTGGGATAGTTCGACATAGAAGGTGTCCAACTACTCAAAAGTCATATCCAAATATTACACCATGTGCCCAACTAACGAGCGCCCCCGTACCTCAAGCGGACTGTGTTTACGCTAACCTAGCGATGCGACTACTTCAGTGGCCCACCACCATCGTATCCCGTTGAGCTACAACAAGGTCAGCACTGTATGTTCACAATCTGGATCAAATCTGCTGCCTTTCTACGTCATCCTAAACCACGTTGATGTCATACGCCGCACAGCTAACCTCCAATTTCTGTAAGCGCAGTATTTACGCGGCGCCGCAGGTCCCAAGTCCCGCTCATGATGCCTCTTTCTCCCACTGCAGCATGTATGATCATCTACTTATCATATTAAAATACGAATAGAGGTCCATAGACGTGAACCAATTCCCGCTACATCCTCGACAATTCAGCCAAGGACAGCTAGACAGTAAACACTCGTATCTTAGCCCGCGATAGACTCGCCGTTGCAAAAACGCAGTGCCAAAACTAATTTTCTGCTCGGGCGTATTCGAGTCGCCACAAAATAATCGGTGACGTTTTTGTCGTTTCTCGCACTGCACCAATTTGTTGAGCTTGCGAGAAGGGGTCGACGTCTGCCAGCGGCAGACTTACACGCACGCACTCGTCAAGACGCATCGAGAGCACAGAAGTGTTTCCACGGCCATTCATCGCACCGACCACCGCGTCACAAGACACTGCCGTAAAACACTTGACTGAACGGGCATACACACGCTGGCGTCCGCCCGAGACGAGGCGTCAGCGCACGGTGGTGCAGTCAGCGACGAGGAAATCACCAGCAGAAGGGAAGCGAAAACGAATGGCCTGCGACAGCCCTCCCGTGGCACCACGCCAGAGACGCCGGTGTGTATGCCCACGGCTTCGCGCCACTTACAGGCTTCGTCGCGGGGTTTTACGAGCCGAGAAAGCGGACCGCTTGTCACGCATACTCGTTCAACGACGGGACAGTGTAAGCGGCGACACGGGCACCGGGTGCGCAGTGGATCTCCCTGAGCGCGAGAAGTAATAAAACGTCCCGTAACCTTCGTGTGAGAGCGGTTTGGAGGCGGCAGGTTCATGCGACTATACGCCCCGAGCGTAACTTAGAGACGCGTCTGAAATATGTCTTCGCGAAGCATCTCAGGCGTCGATGCCTGCTTATTCTTGTCGATAAAGGCGCAATCAAATTGTTGACGCGTAATGACATCGGCGAGTGACTTGATCACATGACACGTTCAGGTGAATCCAGTTTAGGAAGGAACTTGAAAGAGGCGGTGCCGAGACGCACTGGCGAAACGTTACACGAAATGACCAGATATGAATATAGCGTATGCCACCGGGTTCCCTACAAAATGGTGCTGCCAAGAATCACAGGACCACAGTTCTCTGTACTAGCGGTATCTTCGGCTGGTTGTTCGGAGCGCTCCCGACCGCTCTCGCGAGCAGCGTTGTCTTCGGCTGGTCGAACGAGAGCGCTCGCCTTGCGTTCGGCTGGTTCTTCTCAATCGCTCTCCTACCGCGTCGAGCGTTCTCAGGCGCCCCGAGAGCAGTCGTCGAAATTGTCAGTCGGCGTTGTCAGCCGCGTCATGACAATACAGTGTCGCCGCCTTTGACGACGGTCCACAGCATTCTGGTGTCTCAACAGACGCTCGTTCCACTGCCGCACCCGCCGTTTTTCCTGGCAGTGTTGGGAGATTTGGCAGACTTAGTTACGCGAAATCTGACCTTTTTTTTGTATTCACGTGGTCTTCCTGTCATTTCCTCCTCGGAAAGCGAATCACACGTTCGGCTAACGTACTTGTTGTACCCTCAGAATTTGAAGAATGCCGGATCGGCACGACTCTGAGTGGGAGGTTGCGACCGGTCGAATAGATACCATTAGATTGTTCTCTTTGCTCTTCTCTGTTCCCTTGTCTACGTCTCACTTGCTCTATTTTGATACGTTGTACGATGCACTTTCAGGGGAGGAAAAAATACTAACAGGGGAGATCAGCTCTTCCTCTTCACAACCACAATCTCTCTCTCTCTCTCTCTCTCTCTCTCTCTCTCTCTCTATCACACCGTCTCGCGCTCTGTGACAGACTAGCAGTTAAACGTTCTAAAACACGTAGTAAAACCTTCACAAACGACGATCCAGGGACCGCGGCGTGTCAGTCATCAATAATAACGACACCAAAAGCCGACGACGACGAACGCGGCGCGGACTATCGCTACACCATCGTGCAGCCATCGAGACATGCACACTCACCCCAGTGATCGCGCCGTCTTCGCCCCGACCTCGCCAGTAATAATCCCAGAGCGACACGAGGCGCAGTTGCACGAGCGACAGCCACTGTCCCATCGTCACGAAGCAGTTCTCCTCGGTCCGCCAATGTCCGACTCCGTAGCGATTGCAGGAGAGGCCCGAGAAACACGCCTGCGGCTACGACTACGGCGCGTGCGGCGGCGGCAGCAGCCGCGGGGCGTCAAACAGCCCCGACCGCCGCCGCACGCCGCGGAGACGCCCGCCGCGCTGACGAAGAAGACGTGCGTAGTACACGCCGCGACGACACCCGACACCGGCGGCAGAGGCAACGTGCGTCTGAGACGGGGCCAGCGAGCCGCTCTTGCACGCGTACGCGCACCCACCGCACACACCGAAAGCGAAAGAGGCAACGCGACACCGCATCCAGACACCGCACGACCAGACGATGACGGAGGAGGACGAGACACCGTGCAAGCGTGAGCAATGAAGCACGCGCGAGAGACACGCATGTGAATTATACTACTCCGCGGCGGCGACGTGATCGTGCGACCGACCACGCAAATTCCGTAGCGCACTCGGGCGTATACACGCGGAGAACGCCCTCTGTGTTTACGAGGAAGATATCTCACCGTGTAAAGAGCGCGTACGACTGCATGCACACAACGAACCGTCACTCGAACAGCATGCCAGGGTCATGGTATGCGCGTCAAATGAACACGCACATATATCAACCAGAACCTACACATATAAGCACATTGTAGATTCGGGTTGATAATTATTCTTTCTGTATAGAGTAAATGAATCCGTCGGTCCATGTAGCAATCACCTTGAGTCGATACATAAATGAATGAATCAATAATTAGAGGTATGATTCGTGTACTTTAACTATATATGGCCGCATGCTGCCTTGCTAAAGTGCGTAATCCTAAGACAGTCCTATTATAAAATTATGCTATTAAAATATCGGAACTGTCTTAAGCAAAAGAAGCGAACCTTCCTTACAGTATGTGATTTAAAAGAACGATGCGACATACCTTATACACTCAAAAATAGAAGCACTTGGCTGACAACCTATTCAAGAAAAAAAATTATGAAGTTTTACGTGCCATTACATGATCTGATTATAAGGCACGCCGTAGTTGGGGACTCCGGAATAATTTGGATCACCTGGGGTTCCTTAACGTGTACCTAAAACGAAGTACACAGATGTTTTCGCACTTCGCCCCCATTGAAATGCGGCCGCCGTGACCGGGGTTCAATCCCGCGACCTCGTGCCTAGCAGCCCAACACCACAGAACCGCGGCGGCTAACCTTTTCAAGAACATGTCACCAAAGGAACAGGTCAAAATCGCGCAGAGCTACTATGTTGAATAACCTAGTGAATGACAACACCGACATAAATAACTTATCCCGCGAGAAATTGACTCATTTGCTAAGCCGCTGACGCTCTTACACACATATAGATTGTCAGACTTGACTTGCAATCATGAATATATTGTTACTTCCGATTTAAGTTTGTTTAATTGTGCTATTTTTGCTTGCTGTATTTCTTTGTAGTCACTTATTTTTGTCCCTTCTGTAAGGCAGTTTCCGACTATTTCCTTTGATATACATTACGTTTCTGTTCTCCCCCCCTCCCCCCCCCCCCCCGCCCTTTTTTTTTTTTTTTGCCTGTAAGATTTAAAAAAACATTGTCACTATTTTTTTCTGTGTTTTTTGTTTCTGCCAAGAAAGGAAGCAAGCAGTCAAGCAGCAGTTTACAGTTCTTGCGCTTGTGGTAGCGTCCTTCTGGTTTTTGTACAAAATGGCAATACTTAGTAGAGAATGCTGCAGTCAAAATCCATTTCGTTACTAGGATCTTCATCCATTGGTTAATTTTCGATGTGGTTTCATTAATTCGTACTGGCTCCCGAGCAGAAAAACTGCAGAAGGCGTCACGTTAACTTTTCGTGCATTTCCGATGCAATTATTTGCTTATAGAATTTGACAGAACTATTTTGATAACTAGAGAGAGATGTCATAAACTGTGAATTTCCGATGTTGCTGCTGCTTCGTGAATTAGAAGCTCGCACAGAAAATCAACTGTCAGAACTAATTACCTACTTACTGCTCCACAACTATGATGTAGCATTCTTGCATAGCGTAGTATTCCCATTTATTTACATTTAGCGTCCCTTGTCCCTATCCCATTTTCCTGTTCTCACACAGTGGACTAACAGGCAAAAACATGTCCTTCAGGTTGACCTCCCCAAATTTCCGTGATATCTCTTTTGCGCCGCAAAAGCTCAATAGAGTTTTTCTTTTTTTTTTTTTCAGGTGTCGCAGCAACCTTTCTTTTTTTCCTTTTTTTTTTTTTTTTTTTTTTACACTTCCGTTTTACTTACCTACCCAGTCCCAAAGAACATCGCCCTTGAATTCGCCCACAGGTCAGTTGCCTCTCGTAATAGATAATTACAATTTCATCCTTCAATTACTTTCTACCTGAAGTTCAGTAGTTCTTAGGCACTGACCTTCGTCATTTTCGTCAAGTTATTGGACTACGCTAGAATATTTCAGCGGGCTCTACAAAATTTTTTAATCATTTCACTTTTGCGCTTGGTACACAGCTCATCGACAATGCCGCGTCCAAATTTCAGCCCAGTTCTAGGCACAGCACGCAGTGCCAACGGGCATCGCAAGCTGCGCGTGCCACCACGCTGCCTTGCCGCCTCCGCGCAGAGCCGCAATTCCCCGGGGTGGTCGGGACACGTGTGCGCTGGGCTCGCGAGCATCATCCCACGTGGGCGGAGCTCCGCTTTTAAGATCACGTTTCCTTCCTGCCTCGATATGCAAAAGAAACTGTTTGCGCATTCGGGGGAGGCATCGACGGGCGGCGGCGCTGAGGCAACCGAGCGAGCGACTCCCTGTCGTCGGCGCATCGCGTCGCCTACTCGGCCGACCTTTTGCGGAGGTCATCGCCGCGCTGCCGGAACGGACGGCAGTAACGCGCGCACTCGGGCCGAACGGACGAGTCTGTTCAGAAAAATGTACGTCGCTCCTTTTGTCGCTATCGATAGGCACGCCGCTGTGAATTTCCGAGCTTTAGTAATAGGTTTTACTCCATGTAAAGCGCACCTACGATGGGCGTTCACACAGTTAGTATTATCGGTACAATAAATTTAAGACAGGTATATACGGTGACCGTCACAGTACACCGTCATAAACTCGGCATAAATCACTTCGGCATTCATTATCAGCCTATATCTATGTCCACTGCAGGACGAAGGCCTCTCCCTGCGATCTCCAATTACCCCTGTCCTTGCGCTAGCTGATTCCAACTTGCGCCTGCAAATTTCCTAACTTCATCACCCCACCTAGTTTTCTGCCGTCCTCGACTGCGCTTCCATTCTCTTGGTATCCATTCTGTAACTCTAATGTTCCACCGGTTAACCATCCTACGCATTACATAGCTTGCCCAGCTCCATTTTTGGGGGCAGGCCATGTAATTCCTAGGATTGTCATTGTAAATGCGTTTGTCATTGTAAATTAGCATTACACTTAGTGTGTCTCTGTGCATACCCCCCCCCCCCCCTCCCTCCAACCCCACCTCTCCTTCCCGTTCATCATGAAATCCTCTTTCTTTTTACCTTTTTTTTTCTACAATTGCAGGTGAATGCAAGTGTAAATACTTCGAGATCACGATATTAGAAGTATAGCCAAAGCCGTATCAATGCCTGAACGTTTCAATCATTTCGCGTCAATATATCGGGCGTAAATGTCATGTTGTGCTCACGTGTACGACTAAAATCAATAGCAAAGGAGCCATGGCGACGACCAGGAGAAGAGCCCGCGAGCAGCAAGGGGCCCGAAAGAGAGAAACAGAGCAGCGGCAACATATGCCTTCTTTTCGCGCGGAGCCGTTCACGGTGTCAACCCGCGTCACAAGCGAAGGGCGCGTCCTTCGCAAGGAACCGCGGCGAGCTGACATGCAAGCGGGCGAATCCCCGGATTAAAGTCCTGCCGGTCGGCGGCGGCCGCGGTCTCCCCCCCTCTCGCCGGAGCACGCGCAGGCAGATCCTCACTCGGACTGGGCCACAACCGGTTAAAAGGAGCAGGGAGAGCACGACGGTCACGAGAGGCTGCTTCTTCGCCGAGCTCCTCACGCGCATGCGCTGTACGCGTCCGCTGCCAAAGCAAGAAGTCTCACGAAGGAGGGAGAAAAGGCTAATCGGTCACTCATCGCAACAACACGAGTGTGTACGACCTTCACACCACCACTTGGAGAGCACTCTCCACTTTCTTCGGGGCGCCGTCGAACGACGTTCCAGCAGATGAAGTTCGATTTAGACTTGCTTTCTCTCTCTCTCTCTCTCTCTCTCTCTCTCTCTCTCTCTCGCGTGGATCCGAAAAGGCGCCTTGCAGCTACAGCTTGCCTGACGAGCAAGCAAATAAGATAAAGTTGGAGTTAAATAACGATAAGCCAACATGAGCGCCGACACGCAGAACAGCAACAATTATGCCCGTAAGATAGGGATGTATCACAATCGACACGCATGTGCGTGCACTTGGATTTACTGGTCGCATTTAATGTATACGGTATGCTAAAACAAGCGTCACGGTTTTATTCTTTTCTTTTTCTTTCTTTGGATATATTAAAGGCAAATTCAGTACAAATTGCCTTGGGAGACACGGCTAAAAGCTGAGGAAATGCCTGACTTGGCCGTGCCACCCTGGCAGCAAAGCAGCGACATTCTCACTGCCTTTTACTGTACTTCAGGCACAGATTGTTGAAATTACGCTCATGTAGGGGATTTTATTTTATTTTTAACTGCGCTGAACAGACAGAAGCACAAACCACCTACGCGTGCGCACCATCCATATTTGGGCATAAACCTGGCCGCGAGCGACAACACGGTCGCTAACTCAATACGTTGAGGAGTGGGGGGACACGACATTTCCCATAGCTGGAGGATCAGCTCTCCGTTGATAGTAGCGTGTATTTCTTGGTGATTACTTAACCTATAGCTTCTTCCAAAAGTTGCTCATGAATGTTCTCCGCAGACTTATCTTGAAGTACAGCATTGACATCCATTTGCCAGCAACCAGACTTGTCAAATGCTAATATTGTCGGCGATTGCCGCGGAACTCTCAATGCAGTTGGCGCGCGCCGATTAACGCTGAGGGTCCTCTATTACGTGAAGTATACAAGGCAAATCTATCGATGCTATCACAAGGTATCTCAGGAAAACTACGCAGCTGATGCTCTTTTGACTTCAGTAAACAACCTTGACTCGACGGATGATACCAATGCTACTTCGACAAAGCCCAGCCGCTTATACCCCCGCCACCCACAGCGTTCGCATGAACGTGTCGAGAGATGATATGCTGCACCCATCTCTGAACGCGCCTTAACCCTCCGCACAAGGTCTCTACTGCTCTCAAGTTACGCATCGGGTGCATTAGCGCGGTACATCGCCGACAGTGACAAGGGCGTGCGTCGGGCACTTCGCGTCCCGCTTGTGGATATACTGCAGTGAGATTGCGCACTTGTTTTAAGAATGACCCAAACTTTCAGCAGTCGTCGCCGTTCTGTGCTACTGAGCAAGTTCCAACAGCTTTCTCGATCTTCACTCACTAACTTATTCCCCAAAAGTCCAGATTCCAGATGGTCCACGAAGCTGTTCTAGAATTATTTTCAGCTAGAGGATCAAACTCTCGTTTGTGGCGCTTCTCCTATGCGTGTGTCAAGTGGATGTTGATTCTTTTTCAACAAGGCACATACTCACAAGAGGGATTGGCAACACAAATGAGAAATTAAATGAGGTAAATAAATGAGAAATTAAATTAAATTTAACGAGTATATCTAAAAAGGCAAGGTAACAAACCAATTTAATGAGAATATATGGCAAATTAAAAAAATGGTTTAAAGAGTACATGACAAGATCTCAGTAGAGAGATAGGACCCCTAGCAACGTATCCACAGCTTGGTGCTTCTATAAACTAACGCAGTGGATTGCCAATTGCCCTGTGGCTGCGGCCAAACTGCACAACTCCAAACGATAAAAACATTCGAATAGCCATTCAGGACGCAAGATGACGGAGTCCCTAGGAATTCAAGGATAACTTTGCGCAAGGATGTAAGACGGCAGCAAGAAAAAACGAAATCGTCAATACTTTCGTCTTCATTGCAACAGAAGCAAGGTTTGGCAATGTCAAGTGGATGCGTTACTTGTTTGTTTGTTTGTTTGTTTGTTTGTTGTTTGTTTGTTTGTTTGTTTGTTTGTTTGTTTGTTTGTTTGTTTGTTTGTTTGTTTGTTTGTTTGTTTGTTTCTAAGAGTGGCTCATATACTATGTGTGGGGGATTGGCCAAGAATCGGTTGGGTCAAGAAAATAATTAGTCGAATCTAAAAAGAAGCACTACTGATAAATGTTGAATAGATAAAAAGAATGAAGTCGGATAGAGTTTTAAGAATTCTTCTGTATATACAGTCCATCTTCTTTCTACAAGCGCGCGGGTGGCGTCCCTAGATTTTAGGAGACAATTACTAGCTTAGCAATAATAATAATAATAATAATAATAATAATAATAATAATAATAATAATAATAATAATAATAATAATAATAATAATAATCTGGAAGCGCGTCTTGCGTTTAGGTTAAAGTGCGCAGCACATTATAGCGCGACAGCAAGAACGTCCATGGCGTTTCAATTCACGATACGTCATTAATTTTCTTGCATGCAGCACATTGAATTTACCAGCTTTCACAAATTTTCAAGTGAAATTGAATTTCTATATTCATTAAGCCTTATCTACCTGCGTGTCGGCAAATCACCCATAGTGGGTATAATGCCACCAATGTCTGAGGATAACAACAACTACAACAAGGATGGGTAATAACCACAGGAAAGTTTGTGAATTAAGGCCTCTGCAATTTTCTGTGCAATACAAAAAGAATTGCACGCTAAAATTGTTCTTTCTACTTATATTGACATAATTTTTACTGTGATATTTAGATATTTAATCATTCGTATATGTACCAGTAGACATTTTAATTCACATTTACAAGACACTTATTTCACTTGCACCTTAGCTTCCTAAAAAAATTGATAACGCTCTTTTCACCGCCCGATTCATGCATGACCGATCCCCCAGAGTGGGTTGCGCCATTTCACTAAGGAAGAACAAGAACAAGAGTGTGAAGGAGGGCAGCAGGGACGCACCTGTGCTTGCCGGAGGTAGGCCTCCAATTCCTGGTAGGGATCGTGCTTGTTGCTAGGCATCATGGCGTTCAGGACAGGACATCGGGACGAGGCCTGTGCGTAGCCCCCTCAGCCCCGTCGACGTTGGTCCGCATATCCGCCGCCTGCGAGAAGCAGAAAGACAACCCGTCTCACCCGCCAGCACCTCCTATAGAACGACGTGCACGGTGCGCGCGGAGATTCGCGACCGATAACGCAAATTCCCGCCCGCTCAAGTACCTGTTTGCGCCCGCTTTCATTTACTGCTATGCTTGTCGAGCGCGCAGCCGTTATTACCCCTATGCGACATGACCAGCCCTGTCAGATTTCGTCACTGCCGACGAGAAAGTTCCGAAAAGCACAGTTCCTCGATTTCCGGAAATTTCGCTGCGCATTGGTTCCGCAAATACGGCAGCAAATGGCGTTTTTCTCCTGTTGCAGCGATACATACGGCTATAGTAGAGTAACCGCCTCGATCACGACCTGCGTCGCAAAGAGCACGCGCGCATGCGCAGGCACGCACGCTGTCTCATAGCAAGCAGCACTGTTACACGGTCTCGCTGTTACCCTGCATTTTAATGCGAAAGCATTATGCGCCTCATTACACGAAAATCCGGCGGCGGCGGCGGCGGCGGCGGCGTGACCGAGCGATGGTACCAAAAATGGCCGGATAGCGCAAAGAGTAAAAGCCCGTCAAAAATTCTCGGATGGACTTCATATTTTTCAAAGTAAATTAATGGCTTTGAGAATAAAATTTGGTACATTCGGTGTAGGTGGGAGTCGAACCCTGGCCTCCAGGGTGCGAGACGAGCACGCTCCCCCGACGCCACGGCCATTCCACGGTTCTGGCTGACTAAAGGTGGGTCTACTGCGTGCGTCATTGCACACGTCACGTCGCAGCCATCTGGTTGACTAGAGGTGTGGCCTAGAACGTGCGTCATTGAGCACGTGACGGCGCAGCCAATGGGGAGGAGGTGGCGCCACGTCACGAGTGCGTGAACTGAGCGCGCCGCCTCTCGCGCGTCACTTGCTCTTCGGATTTCATCGGTGCTGCGTCTACTGCGGTAGACTGTCGACGCCACGTCGTGAGCGTATGAAATGAGCGGGTATGTGGCCAACGTATACGCAAACACAAACACCGAATCAGCAGAAAGAACTTCAATGCATGTCGAACACATCAATGGAAAACATTTCACCAAAGGGGCTATAATGCGTTCGCATTATCCCACGTGAGTAGTCTTAAGCGTCTCTGCCGAATGCATCAGACAGCTCGTTGATCTGCTTTGATCGAACCGCTTTTATCATTATTGATCGCGAGCCACTTTAATCATTAACCACGTGGAAAACATTCCGGCCAGGGTTACAGAGCCGTTCTGGCGCAGGGGAAAACGGATGCGCCGATGGCCGATCAACGCCATTACAGAACAAATACGCCACGCGCTTGCCGCTTCGGCGCAGCACCCCGAGCGACTGGCGCAGAGACGACGCGGGGTCGTGCCCGCCACGCAATGACCGCGGTGCAGTCAGCCACAAACAGTGGTGCAACAGCGAGCCCTGTATATAAACACGCATCAAGCGAGGGTAGGGAGGCACCGGCAGAGACGGAAGGCGGCGTCAGGGATCGCCGTTGTTCCGACTGCCGCCGCCGCCGCCCAGCACAGAGACGGCGGTCGACCTTGACTTCGCCCCGTCGGGCGGTTGCAGAAAAGTGTTCCGTCAAAGCAGAGGGAAGCCAGCGGGACGCCCGCCCGGCGAGAACGATACGAAACGCATTCGAGCAAGCAAATGCTGGAAAAAGAAAAAGGGCGAGGCGCCATAAAGCACCACGCCGAGTCTTCTGCTCCGCACTCGCTTTCGCCGGCACGACGGCCTGCGAACGACACTTGTTCGGAGTCGCGTCACGAGAGGCGCGACGGATGCTCTCGAGAGGGGGCCTACCCGAATGGGGGCCCTCCACATGTACCGCATTCGCACGAGTGTAACGCCAGTCAGTGATATTAAGATTACAAATCCGATGCACTGCACGTCTGTTATTTGGCTGCCATCATAATACATATATTTCTTTCCCCATAGCATTCAGCTAAAAAGCTAAGAAGCTTCAACTATACAGAGAAGAAAAAGGCCAACTACACGAAGCCCCTGAAACATAACTTCACACTTCGTGGCGCACTCTATGGGTGCAAGCGCAAACGCGCCGTCGCAAACCCGACGGACCAAACGCACCATGCAAACGCACCAAACTCCGTAACTGTGAGAAAACGACGGAGTGTAGAAGCCGCGCACACCCAACCCACATTTTCTCTTGGGCAAAAGTGGTGGCGGGCAGTAATAAACAACTCCATAAGACTTATTATTTACTCAGTGTCCCGTCTGAGACAGCCACACATTTAAAGGGAAACTGAGACATCCACCCAAATGTAGCAATTTGCTACATTTGGGTGGATGTCTCAGTTTCCCTTTAATTACTTATCTCCACCTAGCGGATTTCCGCTGAACTATTACGTCAGCCACACATTTGTGCTTGTTTTTCAGTCATAATGCATTTTCATTTCTTCCTCATTCCTCTTCGTTTCTTTCTTTCTTTCTTTCTTTCTTTCTTTCTTTCTTTCTTTCTTTCTTTCTTTCTTTCTTCCTTTCTTTCTTTCTTTCTTTATTTCTTTTCATCCATCACCAAAAGGGAAATGGAAGAGTGCAGCATCCTATCTTTCAGTCTGAGCCGTGCTCCCTCAAGGTCTGCAGAAGATAGCGCCAACCTTTCCCTTTCCCAACGAACCACTTAGTAGTAGTCTATCAGTTGAAAGCTGGCGCTCGTCCTGTTCTCTCGTTCTTGTCCATGTCTTCTAGCGCTATGACCACATCTGATCTATCTTTCAAGCTACCAGAAAACCTTGATAGATCCGCTACATCGTTGTCTTGTCCAAAAGAAATGATCAGCTTTGACGCGCCCGTTTTACAAATACCTACAAGTGAAACTTGATTTAAAATTGTTCTATGACGCTCTACTGTGCTTCCTTTAAGAAACGCGAGCTGGCATCATTATTACAAAAAGAAATTATCTTATTTTTAGAGACCATAAATGGTTTAAGTCGGTGTGCAATCGATTCGAATGATTTATGGTTCCGTAACCGTACCACCACTGCACCATCGTGGCACAGTTGTGGTCACATTACATCTGCGAAAATGCGGTAATGCCTCTGCCGTTGTTCCCGGTGCACGCCATTTGACAGCAGCAGCAGCAACACCAGCAGCAGCGTGCTTATGCACCCGAAACTTGAACGGCAGACAAAAAGAAAGCGACGCAGCGAAATACAACGAAGGCAAACAGGCCGCCGACCTGCTAAGACCGACACAAAGTGGCCCGCAAAAAGTTGATCGATGGTCGACGAGCACCGGCAGAGGGCCAAGCGCGCATTCGAAATGAACTTTTCAATGGTGCCAGCAGGTTGCTGTAAGGAGAAAGCGAGAAAAGAAAACAGCGTGCTCTCGATATTAAACCGCGCAGTGTGGCACGAGTCTTGTATTGACAGCAAACTTATGGTATATAAATGTGTTGTCATTTGCTCTAGAGACGATTTGTATCGGCATAGAAAGCCAAATGATCTTGTCTCTGCTTTCGACAATGCCGATTCGCCGCGCTGCGTGATAAACCAGCAGTGTCCCGCTGATTCGCATCGTTACAAACCAGAACGTCAAGGCGACTGGTGTTGCCCCAGAAGAGCGCTATTGCGGGAACTCAAAAGAACGGCCATGACCTTACGGCATCTATGCTGCAGCAACTTGGAGCTGTCTGAAAAAAAAAAAACAATCTAACTACATGATGGCATCCTGAGCATCCCAACCGAGTACTTTTTTTTCAATCGTGAATTAAGAATAATTGAATACTTGGTCGTAGCTATGTCGGAAACTACGCAACAGCGTTGTTCAGGATGAGAAGTGCAGTTGGGCTTCTGTGGTGCTCCTGGCGCAACCAAGATATGTGCGAATAACAATATCCATAGAACTTCCCATCAGATTCGCAGTACCAATTAAGCCCTCTAGGAGCTGCACCGCATGATCAACAACGGATCCTATCGCGCAGTTCGGCTTGCCAGCTTTTGAAAAAATCCGGTTGAAGTGTCCATATAATTGCTATCGCAATAAAAAAAAAAAACAGCACGCCTAATCCCCGCGAACAGCCACTACCCAGTTAGTCGCAATCAACGTGTGCGAACAGGGTGAATGACAGTAGCGAACAGCGAGCCGTAAGGAGTGCGGTGCGACTACAGACAACGGCGAATAAAGAGCAGGCCCGGACGAGGCCACTCTCAAGCGATACACATTAACTCCCTGACGACCGCAGAGAATGAGACCGCGCATATCAGACAAGTGGTCGTTCAGGCATCCCCGGTCACCAGCGCTCGGGCTTGGGAAAGGGCAAGCAACCGCGATGCCTTCGCACAACTACAAAACATGCGGATGTATAGTTTCATCCTGCATGCGCTGAACATGAAAGAAAAACTGGAACGCATGCGAGCCCTCATACTGAAGCGCTGCGTTCGTGCATTCCGTTCGCTTGACGATAGTCACTAAAGACTGGCTTATCCGATAAGTGATGGAGATAATCCGCTCCTCCAAACCCACCCGACGTGGACTCTACTGTTACACAGGCACAGTGACTCGGTCGTTCGGATGGAAGTGGGCCGCTCCCTGCTGCGTAGGCGCTAACGATGCGATGCACACATGCGGAGAGTGGCTGCTATCGATGCACTATATTTTGCACATTACGGCAACTACGTTATAGGACAAGAAATTACAAGAGAAACATCGTCCGGCCTCTGTTTACGCCGTTTTACACAGTGGTCGCACTTTACTTCTGCAAGCTCTATAAGCAATTGTTTTCTTTCTTCGCGGATACGTAAGTGCTTAACAGGAGAAGCAGTGACGTCAGCCTGCTCTGCGGGAAGAGCTGCCGGCGGGAGAAAGGAGGAAAATGGGAGCGGAGAGAAAGAGCCCGCACGGCTCGCCAGTGGACGTTCGCGGCAAACGTCTATTCAATTTACCAGCATTTTGCCGTTCGTTTCATAATTGCTACACGGCAGTATCGGCACGTGACCATATCACGGGATGCAGACTTCCTTTCGAACGAGTTTGCAGTATCATTATAGCTGCGCTTGGATGAAAGGCTATGGGCAAGGAAGTGCCGCGATCAGACTGCGCTATATAGCACGGAGAGGCACATGGAATGGGGCGAGCTACTTCACGAAGCACCGAGTGAATTCAACATAACATCCCGCGAACTTATCTGCTGTGTAATGCATAAATCTCCACTACATAAGATCATGTTGGGGGGAAATGTGACGGCAAATTAAGACTTCAGGGCGCTGTATAAGCGAGACGAACAGGCAAAGAGACCTCATTGCGTCGGTTGGTTGGGGATCGAAAGCGCTGTTGCGTGCTGAGAACAACGGTGCAGAGCAGAGCACTATATGCAACGCGTGGCGATACAGGCTTAAGGCGCCAAGTCGACATTTGAGCACTCCCAGCCTGTTCATTCTTGAAGTTGACCTCAAAGTTAGAAAGCGGAGGAAGTTTCAGAGCCAACATTGCCTGCATCGTCGTCTTCAAGGGTCACAGGTGCACGCACTTACGAAGCTCTTTTCCTTATACGTTTGATCGATTCATTAACTGACGGATTGATGGTCTGACTTGTTACGCTCTAGCTATCAGGGAGGGAGGGATCCGGAGGCTTTTGGAATTTGTTTTGATTATTCAGCCTAGGATGCTTTAATATGCGTCGCAATCTCGGAAAACAGGCGTTTGGCATAATGGCAGAGATTTCAACCTGCGATTTCGTGCCCAGCAGCTGAACATCGCAGCAACGAAACCATTGCGGATGTTTCGGCTTAACATTTTCTCTCTTTCCTTCTTTCTTTCTTTCTTTCTCCTTCTTCTTTCTTTCTTTCTCACTCTCCCTACCACGTTCTACTTTTCGTGTTCTCTTTCTCTCTATCTTTCCCCTTGGCTACGAGTACTGGGATCGTTCACAGAGAGAATGAACATTGAGCCAACAGCGCGAAAGCGCCGAGGCGAAACAGTGCATAAAGGCTTCGTTCGCTCAACATACCGCCAGCTAGAGGCGCGAGAAGCGGTACGCACCCCACAACATGCTGCGCCGCTTTCTCTTTCTCTCTGTCCCTTTCTCTTTCATCCGCGTGAAAGCATTCCCACGGCTAGCGGTGCGCGAAGGAAAACGGCCCAACTCGCGCGGGTCCCAAATATATCGCCCGGGGCACTAGTGGTCAGACGCAGGCCAGGGCCTCCTCTGCCATCCTCAGAACTACGCCGCGGGCAGGCAATAAGGAAGCCCCGCTCCAAAATTAGATCGGCCTTTTGTTATCGTTCTTCTTTCGGTCAACCAATGGGCTACCTCGGCTGGAGCCTAAACAGGCAACTTCTCAAAGCGAGTGTGTTCGCGAAGGATACGAGCCACTGTGCCACCCAACAGCACCACTCTAAAAGCAAGGTTCGCAGCCCGATTTAAGAGGTACCGTGCGATAAAGTAACGAGGTGACAGGTATAATTATACAGGAGGCAAAGATTACTTTGTAAGCCGCGCGTTACCAGGCGGCAAAGCGTACAAATGAGCAGCAGAAATTTAGAAACAGGCAATGCTAGGCGCTCATGCCTCTCTGTGCTTCCCTCTATCAAGATTGCGGCCATGTGCTACTTGATTTACAACTGTTATCATTCCCCGAGTGCCTTAATTTTGATTCATACGCGAGGTGTTCGCATATGAATAGCGAAAAGTTCGTGAACATCGCAAATCTAAGTTTGTTATCGTAACCAAAAAAATGCTTGTATACAGTGTCACATCGCTCGCCCCTAAATGAATATCAGTTCTAATTCTATAACCAGAACGAGAATGTCGCCGCAGCGGCCGCATTTCGATGGCGGCGAAATGCAAAAACGCCCGTGTGCTTGCGTTGTATTGCACGTTAAAGAACCCCAGGTGGTCAAAACTAATCCGGAGCCCTTCACTACGGCATGCCTCATAATCAGAACTGGTTTTGGCACGTAAAACCCCAGTAATAATAAGAAGAAGACGACAATGTCAGTAAATGACACTGCAGATTGAGAATGAAGCGCAACTATCGAACACGTGCGATAGATACAGCCATGCGGTAGTCCTTTATTCAAGACTTATTTTCGCAAGCTCCAAATGTTTCCATCGTCGCTGCAGATAAGAGAAGTCTGAGACCATTGCCTCGGCGTCGTGTAAATTGCTCACTCATTTTTAAACGCCTGATCAAGTTTAGAAAAACAAAAAATCCGTTTTACGATGTTGCGTCACGATAGACAAGCACAGCATGTATAGCAAGCTAAGAAAAAGCGCGGCTTAGCGGCAACGCGTGCCCCAGCACATTATGAAGCCATCTACACCAAGGAATGGGCCCCCCGCGGCGCAGTAACAGGACCTCGCTGATTAACCTCATTCCGTACGCAACCAAGCGCATTTTTCCGCACGAAATGGTGCAGACGAAGCACATAACTGCGCATCGGCCGTGCTCGGAAGCCCCGGAGATTGCGCCTCTCGGAAATGTCCATTGTAACTTTGTGTGCGCGGCCTTTCTGTTTGAAACATACTGTTCTTTCAATTCCCGACGCTACAAATCCGGCCATAAATCAATTTCTTCGCCCAGCGGCATGCGCGCCGACCACGTATAGCGCTCTTTTTTCTGGTTATGGCTCGATCTGCGCCTGGCCCCTCTCGATATACGCCACCTCCGTCATGATTAACACAAATACCGACGCTTGAGCTGCTTTGCGCCGTTCTTTCGTAAGAAGATTAGCGGCTTATGGCGGCAGATCACGCTCCACATTTGAGGCCGATCGTATCTCCTCGATAAAGCCCCCCTCCATAAGTGACCGAGAGCAGCCCCTCCCCTCTACGTCTCGGCTCTAAGAACTCCTCCTGTCGTGTCTGTACGAACGCATCTTCGCGCCGACGTCCGGTCGGCACCGAGGTTTTCTGTCCGTCCAGAAAGCAGCCGACAGTGTGTCGCAGAAGCGGAGTCTCGTTAATTCGCAGAGTGCCGAAGGATCATGGTGTACTGCGCCCGATTATAGTGACAGCTGCTTTGTGTTGCTTTCGTTGTGCGCTAGTTTAGCTAGACGAAGGCACTATAAGCTCGATTTGCTTATCAAATTTGAGATTATGGCACAAAGTCACCGCCGCATTCCTTAACACAAATGTAAATGCAATCGAAATATGATGCAAGCATGACATTCTCTGCAGCGCTTACCGCAAGTTCAGAGTCTTCATAAATACGCCTTAACTGGAAGCCACGACGTGACTTGGTTAAAAGTACGGCTTAAGACACTCCTAACGCGAACGCGCCCAAGGAATCGCAATGAACGTCTTGGGCATGTTCCCGTCAGGGGCTGCAGTCTTGTTCTCTTTCTCTTCTAATTTGTAACAAGTCAGACGTAAAGGTGAACAAGTTATAATTTTCTGTGATGCTGTACCGTGTTTGAGCTTTATAGGTTTAACATTGCAAAATAACGCACCTTTGCAATTATCGCGCCGTCAGACCTTCCCAACGACTTCCCAAGTTTCCCGACTGAAGCTCGCGACATCAGAGCTCGCGCTGTCGCGTTTTCGTAGTGAAACAAGCTCACAGTGGCATGTAATGCAGGCAATGAAGCACTGCTGCTGCTGAATATGACTTCCAGCCATACAGTATTTTGGCGGTGACATGTAGTGCGCCAGTGAACGCTATCGGATAAATCGAAAACGGCTCTGCGAAGAGGCCCGTGAGATGGGGGGAGGAGATGGGGTGCAGACACTTAAGCTATCTCTGAGAGAGGTGCTCCACTCGTTGCCGGCGTGGAGGGAAACTACGCTCATCCGATAAGAGAGGTTCCGCGACGCCACTAACGGTCAAGAAAGGTAGCCCTAATCCCGCAAAGTAGTTTCAGCGATAAGAGACGGTCGCGGCTCGCTCAGTTTGCACAAATAACGTTTAAAGCCCTTCCCTAACCCGACGGGGCAAGCCAACATAAAATACACCACGTACTACGCAGAAAATAACAAATGTCGTGCGCGGCCCTGCGGCGTCCAGCGCTCCTTTGGATATCACCTGAACCTATCGTAGACGATAAATATAGTCAGCTTACACGAAGAACCTCCTTCCCGTGTATAGTTGTTTACTTGATCTTATCAAATGCCCATTCATTCCTCAACTTCTTGGCGCTAAGGTCCCCTAAATATTACCTTGCCATATATCCTCAGATCAGTCGATAGGAGCGCTATGCAAAAACGCTTGTGTATATAGCGTCCTTTAGGTGCAGGTTAAGTAACCCCAGGCGGTCAAAATTTATCCGGAGTCCTCCAATACGGCGCGCCTCATAATCAGATCGTGGTTTTTGCACGTAAAACCCCAGAATTTCAGCTTTTCTCAGGTCGGTCTAGTTCGCGTCTTGCAACTAAATCGGTGTTTTCAATCTTCGTTTACTTCCGAGCAACGTACTTCTCGTCTCTTCTGATTACGTGGCCAAAACATTTCAGCCTTTCGTTTTGAACGTTGTCTACAACGACGTAAGCTTGGCCATCCCATGATATATAACTGTTTTTTTTTTTTTTCACATTCATCATACTTTCATCATTACAACACACTTAGCAAGTAAGAGCCTGTCAAAGTCTCCTAACGGACAGAGTGCCCAAGCCCAGACATTTGGGTGCTTTGAACGCCATAGGCGGGGACAGCGCTGTAGATTGACAGTTGCCGCAAAAGTAAATTATCGAGTGACAAAGTATGGACAAACAAAAGCGAGCTGGGCGAGTTGGTAAGTTAGCACCGTATAGAAAACGAACACCTCAACGAGGGACACTTATGCAATACGTTTAACATTTGCTACGCAAGTTTTTGAACAACTTACTGCCTTGCAATAGACGGCTCTAATGTAACTTATGTTCTCATTTGTGTACAATTATTAAACAACTTACTCTCATTGTCGCAAGTTCTGTAACCGCAGGTAAATTTTTACCCACGGGTAAAATGCATTGTCCCCCGCCCGCCAAATGCGACGTTGTTTGACCTTCCACATGCCCACAGCGCAGACGCGCGCACTCCTCCATCCTGTATATAGCTGCTGGCCACGGTCCAGGCACCAACATCAACGCTATCGCGCCTGGGCTCAGGCCACAAAGTCCTACGAGAAATTTCTATGAATAAAGTAACAAACGTAACCTAATGACTAGTAAACGGCACTGGTTAGCAGAGGGTAGGCGTTTTTTTTTTTTTTTCCTCGCTTTCGCTGCTGTCCTAGACATGCAGTCTAAAGGCACGTCCACACCGAAGGCGGAGCGGGCAAGCGGACAGGCGGATCCGGCCAAGCGGCTGCGGATTTTCCGCTTTGCGGAAAATACGCGGCCGCTTGGCCGGATCGCTCTCGGACCGATTTTTCCGGGCGGAAAAGTTGGCCGCTTTGGCCGCAGCCAATCAGAACCCAAGATGGCGGAAGCGCTGGTGAAGGAATGTAAACATCCGGTCGAGATAATGCAAATGGCGTCCACCATGTCTGAACTGGCTGTGTTCTCTGTGGAACTGCTGCTGGACATAATCAAGCAGTACCGGGTCCTGTACGACAAATGCAACCCGAGGTACAAAAAAAAAAAAAGCCGACTATAAGAAAGAGCTGTGGAAAGAGATTACGCAGGATTTGGGTGTGACTAGTAAGTGCACAGCATCTAGTTCACGTCCGTGAAATTGCGAGATGCTCCG
>NC_051157.2:24664240-24678743 GCF_013339745.2 Dermacentor silvarum
CCAGAGTGGTCAGTCCGAATAATAGTGCTCTGGCTGAATACATGGCGCTAAGCAAGTTGTCGAGCTTTTTTGTGCGCTGGCAGGCAAACTGTGGAAGAGGACGGGAGGAGGGGGGGGGGGGGGGGGGGGCATATAATGTCATCAATTAGTACTCATAAGTGTACGAATATAACCACACCCAATCGAAGCGACTACCTGAGTCTCCAACAGCGACAGAATACTGCCATCCAAGTGAGCCCCAAGGCGGAAACACCCTAGAAGAAGGCAGGAAGACCGCGCGCTAACAATGCCATAAGGAAATGCGACAGTGCGTAGCAATCAGAGCGATCCGTGCATGCAAACAGGAAAGACGATATCTGGTTAGAAGCCGTCCATTTAGGGCGCGAATGCAAGAACCACAGATGGGTAGAAGCTATTAAGTTAGGCCGTGGATTCCGCATCGTTGTGGAAGAAAGACAGGCACGGACAAATTAATTTTCTTTAAAAATAAATAATAAAAAAAGAAAGAACATCCCATCAGTGAACAAGTCGTAGATGACCGAGGAATCAAGGAACGAAGGTAAACACAAATTCATGGCAGCGCACCGTAACGTAACGGAGGAGCATTCTGTTCGCTGCATGCGTTCAAATGGCAGGTGCACGAAGGCTGCTGCACTGACACGTCATTCACTGGGCTGTCCACTTGCTCCTCATGCTAAATAGGGGTCATCATACAAGAAAAAAAAAGTTCTCTCTGTTAAATGTAAACGGTCAAAAGCCCTGCTACCACGCCAAACAGGTTGATTCGAAATCTGCGGGGCTGGAAACTGCGCAATTCAGATCACACCACGAGATCGAGTTGCACAAATACCACGTTCAAAGCATCGCAATACACGGCGTTCTGCGCTGAACACACCGCTGCGCCTGGAAGCTGGAACATTCCACTTCGATCAAAACGTCGCGCGCCGCCGGAAACTTGAGAATAGCCGACTCTGAACAACAGCCCAAGCGTGGAGTGCGTTGTTCGCTGAGTCACCACGGAGCAGCAGCGGCAGTAGCAGCAGCAGATGCCCGCTGCGAGCATTCCAGTGGTGGCGGCAGTGTTGGAGCGAAAATGGAGGACGGGTGTCGAACAGAAACACCAAAGCGCGCGCGCACACTGCGAGCCGTACAATCTGGAATGCATCTTCTCCACACGCTTCCCGCCGCTCGCTCGCTCAAAAGGAGAGAGAAAAGACAATCCGATACACACGACGAGGACGAGAGAAGCCGCAAAAACAATACTACGCGACTAAGACCAGCGCAGGCCGACATAAATCTTTGGGAAGAAAGTCGCTCCCGCCTGTGAGACGGTTGCGAGATAGGAAGCAAGACACAGAGCAGGCAGGCGATGGTCGGAAAGCGCGGAGATTCGGGCGTGTGTCGCAATCGGCCAGTTGCGCTCGGTCTGTCGCTCGATGACGCCGGAACAACGCGCGGTCGCGAGCGTTGCTCCCGCGACAGTTCCGACCGAGTCTGAGGGGAGCGACCGACCTGACGCCGCCCCGATCGTAAATTCGGTCCTCGAGCTGGCCAGATGTTACAAGTGCCGCGCTGACATCAGCTGGCTTTCAATGTATAGGACCCGCGAGAAACAGATAGCACCGAAACAGCGATGACCTTCCCCCGAGAAGAATACCGAGCGCTGGGAGGATGGGCCGAGCGGGGCAACCGGAAAACATGTGAGCTTGGTTGCTGGTCCCGAGTGCGTGCGCCCAGAGAAGTAAACTATTTTTTCTCAGATGCGACAAGTCAACACACACGCCCTACAGCGGCTCAGTATAAAGAGTTATGCGGGTAGAACCTAAGTGAAAGAAAGAAATGAAGCATTCTTTTTCGTATAATTATCGTTGAAGAATCGCCAGCTCACAACCTGTGCGAGCTGTCAAATAAAAAAGCAAATTAAAAAACGCGTCGACGCGTAATTACAGTGACAATGATAAAGATGTGCTCGTATGCCTTCCGATTCCTTTCGAGCGCACTGCTAACGACTGACAGGCCCAGCACAATACATGAGTGAAATAATAAGTACCGCGTGCCCCTCGTAATATTTCCGAGCGGAGGTGTACTAATAAGTCTACATCATCATCACATGAAAAATTGAGTGCAACCTTATGCCCATGAGCAGAGGCACTCATGATGTTGTCACCATGGTGCAGCAGGCCTGTAACCGAGCAAGCAGCCGACGATGAGTTTTCGGACCACGCGCCGACGCATATACTGTGTTGTGCTGACGGTTGAGCGCCAACATGAATTAAAGGTCGGCTCTCTCTTTTGAATCAAACAATTTTCATGGAGGTGAATGGCATTGGTCCTAGTGTCTGCCGCTTGTGAATGAGACAACGTGAATGAATGGGAAAAACTCGCCACCCGCTGATGTCGCTGACTTAAGATGAAGGTGAGATATTGCATTGTCGTAAAAAGAAAAAGGAAAGTGAGATTTCAAAGCTTAGGGCTATATATCGCGTCGTTACCATATAAGGAAGTGCGACCGCAACTCTCCCATTTCTCCCAGCCATCTGCTCTATGAGCTGCGAGAGCGCCATAAATCTCGATCTTTAATTTCGACCTGACCGAGCGAAGCACGCCGAAGCGTTCGCAAACACAAGCTGGACGCGGGGAAAACTTCCGTGTTTACCCCCAGCGGAAACGCGTATCTGGTTCAGAAAGCCAAGCACCAGTCGATACCAGCTGTCAGCCCTTCTCTCCCCAAAGAAAGTCACGGTGCCAGGAAAACATCAATAAATATCCCACTCAGCGCCTTCTTCCATCAGAGCAGCTGGGAGCTCCCGTCTCGCTGGATGAACAAACATTTCGCGGATATATAGACAGCGTCGAGATGGTGACCGCCCCCTTTGGGATGCAGCCGTAACAACCTTCGTTTTCCCCTTCGACCCCGCTATTATTTTCCGAGCGGAACGGCAAAACATCGGAGAAATGAGGGCGCCACCTATGGGGGCACCAGTCGGGCTCGGCCCAAAGAGGAGTCAACTCGTAACCGCCCGTCGACTAGCGTCCCCCTCGTAAACATTGTTCCCTCCGCTGCCCCACCCGCGAGAGCAAGCTGGGGCAACGCGCACAGCAGTGTGCCTCACCCCCCCCCCCCCCTCACCCTCTTCATTTATATCTCACAAGGAAGCAAGCGAGCCGCCGCCATCTTATTTTTAGACGTCTCCCGAGCAGCACCCCGAGTCGCGCCGCGGTCTTTCGCTCCGGGAACAACAAGGGCTTGCCCGCCCACCCTGCCGCGTCTCGGCAACACCGGGGTGGATGAACCCCGACCAAATACAAGCAGGACCGCTGCTCCCCACGGGCCCCGGCGTCGATGGCCCACAGCTCCAGTGGCCTCTGCAAACAGTCCTGGACAGGGCACCAGGACCAGAGCGCAGAACCCGGCATCGTCTGCGCATGGCCCGTGTGAGGGATAGTGCAGGAGCGCTTTGCCTATCTCGGTAAAGAGAGCCTGATGTGCACATTGTCCCGTTTCCGTGTCTTCGTGAGAGAGCAACATAATATCATAACGGCAAGAAAGGTTGAAGCTCTCTTTAGTAATTTTCAGTAAATCCAAATAATGACGTAAGCTTCCATAATTGACTGGACCGAGTAGTGGCAGTAGAGTCACGAAATGGGAGATAAGAAGAGACCAGACGTAGGTCAATCGCCGCCCAACTGTCTGTAAGTCGACAAAACCTGTTTCGCTTCCAGTAATATTTCGAACAATGCGTACCGCCGATTGTTCGCTTATACGGCTTAAGCATTTTTAGCGAGGTCACCGCGTCGGCTTTCGCGGTCTCAAATTCGCAAGACTGCCATCCACATTTCTGGCTGGACCATTTATCGATATTTTACGGAACGTGCATATATATATATATATATATATATATATATATATATATATATATATATACTTCTAAGATTAATCATAATCGGGATTACAGGCAGCCGCTCACGCATCAGTGCGACGAAAAGTGCGGCATCAAGCGTCGAAGCAACAGAAAAGGTAGCGGAAACTAAATACAGTAGTCGACAAAAAAAAATACGATATTTTGCATTTTAGGTCTTCTGAGCTTAACTGCTGAGAAACTTGGCGTTGCGTTAAGCCGGACCGCTAGCCTCGGACAGTGGCCTCTTGAACACTCACTGCCATGTTATTCGCACTCGGTATACCCTACTTATCGGAAGGCGAATTTAGCATTCCAAGAATGCATCACAAGGAAACCGCATACACCAACCAGTGTGTCCAAAAATAAGCGCGGGCTACTAGCTAGCTAGAGAAGGTGTGATGTTAACTATAGAGAGGTTAGCCGAGCGAAAGGCTTGGTATGCCACCGCAAGTGATAAAAAAAAAAAGAAAGCGGAAGAAAAAAAGCACGAAAAACACACATGCACTCGCACACAATAAACTCGTAAGTGTAGGCAACAGTGGGCACAGATAACTTAACAAAGAGGGAAGTGGAGCTAGCTATATGGCAGCAGCAATAAACAAAGTTTTATCAATCTCTGTCCCCCTGGCGGGCCGCAGTTCTGTGTTGAACAACATCGAAAAAACTGCGAATGATTGCGTAGAAACATCGGTAATTACTTTTTCGCAGAAAACCGCAATACCATATACCTTGTTCACTCTACTGTTCGTGAAAGCTTTAATAGTTACGCACAAAGTTGATAATTGGGAAGGTTGGCCGACGTGATCCTGACCAACGAACTGCAGTATGCAACACGGGACAACGATCAGTACACGGGAAAGGCGCTACACCCGTGTGCTTTCCTTTACCGTATAATGCACCGCATTTATCAACATAAATTACGCACATCTTCCTCAGAGTTCGGGCGGATCTGCAGAATCAGCACAACAACGAATCTCCAAGTTTCTGCGCATCAGTGTGACGTTATCGATACAAGTATGAGAAATCAACTCCAATGCTTTCTTTCGCTCCCCCTCCCTCTCTTCCATTGTAAATCAAGTTCCTTTTTCTTTTCTTTTTTTCTCTTCAGCTCAGCATGGGCTTCACTGCTCCTAACTGCGGTGTTGAACAGCAGCGCGCTGCGCCCCGTTTCAGCGGCCCGATTGTCGTCTCCCCTCTGTCAGCGGGCGCAGGAGGAGCCAAGTCGATGGCGGCGAGTTTGTTTGCCGCGAAAGTGAGATCGCGCGAGCGCCGTGATCCCCGAGAAAGAAAAGGCCACGGGCGCCTTAAGTAACGATACTCCTGCGCCCCGCGCCTGCCAGCAAAGGTTGGCAGGCCAGACTAAACGGTGCTTCCAGGCCCAGGAGCCGACGGTGCGGCTTCTGCAAACGCTTTCGCCGGTATAGCGAAACAGCCGCCGTTGTTACCGCGCCGAGGGTGCCCCGGTCTCTTCTATTCTTGAGGTTTGGCTCCGGGATTCGCGCAGCCGCCACACTTCGAGGTTCTCAACGCATAGGTGCTTTGCTGTTGTTGTTGTTGTTGTTGTTGTTGTTGTTGTTGTTGTTGTTGTTGTTGTTGTTGTTGTTGTTGTTGTTGTTTTCTTATATTTTAGCCGGCTACTCCACCGTGATAAGCGCACATTATCGCTGCCCCCAAATCGAAGGCGCCTGAGACGTACAACACGTATGTAGACATCTGAATCTACAAATATGCCTTGTCAATGTCGGCTTTTCGACGCGGAAAGTCTCATCGCGTCCACCTTTTTTTCTATAAATCAAGTGAGATGGCTCCCGCATATTTTTTTTTTTTTTTTTTGCTATTTTTCGTTTTCCCACTTGCGCGGTTTGTGCAGCGAGTATTGAGACCACGGGCTCTCTTTCTTCCTTTCTTTCTTTTTCGAGATGTGTGCTTGTTCCTGTTGTTGTGCGGCGACTTCTTCCTGTTCTTACTGACCCGTACATCATTTTTGTGTCGTTGCTCTACTTCAGCCTTTGTGATGTGTCACCTTTCTTTCTCTCCTGGCCTCATCTTCCATTTTTAAGTTTCTATCCCCTTCTGCCTGAATAACATGAAAACAGGTGTCGTGCCCTTACCGGTGGCGGTTGCCAACCGGCTTCTTTCCTTCCTTTCCTTTCTGTCAATATTTTCCATCTTACTAAGCCACATAATAATACAATAATAATCATTTTTAAATGGTATTGCTTCCTGACATTGGGCATACGCGTCCGCTGTTTGGCCCGCATTGTAAGAGGCAGTGCAACATTTCTCGAAATCCAGCAAACAAAAATGCTGTCCTCGTAACACCTCGCGAGCGACACGACACCGTGTGAAACGCTGAAGTTCACACCGAGTTCGTCCTGCGAATAAGCGCTGCTCGAGAAGCGGCGTTCATTAGGTTCGCTCAAAGCCAGACAGCCCCGTTGCTTTCTCTGTCGATCGAGCCATCAACAAACCAAACTTCCGGGTCCGGGTGAGGGACATAACCTCTACTTAGGTCTGGAACACTACAGGAAAATAAACACGAACAGTTACTTCGGGTGTCTTCGTATACGTTCTTAAACGCCGCTAATGACAATATATCCGTCACAGCGAATGGCATCTACGACTAGCAGGGGCCGATAGACGAAACCATATGCCGTCCGTCACGTAAAGGTGAATTTGTAACCGTCTCATATGCCTGTAATATAGAGGGAGGAGAGCACGTGCACAGAAGGCAGGCGTGCGCCGCCTCGGACCGTGAACAGCGAGTCAAACATCTGGTTCCCTGCCAGGACGACGTCAAGGATATACTTTAGATGAGACTTCACAGAGCGTCCCGAGCGCTATGCGACAAGGACCCAGTACGTCTTCGTTCCGGAACGAAAGGGAGAAAGCCCCCAGAGCGTCCAATTGTCGGCCGAGATAAATAAATACAAATGACCATGCACAAAGGCGGCAGGCAGTGTGATTTACGATGTACGTATCGCGTGACCATGGCTCTTCCCCAACAATGAACACGAGCAAGGCGCGACGATGGAGAGAGATCTGCCTATAGACGTCGTGTTCCGCTTCGCGGAGAATAGATGGGCGACGTGCTGCCAACCACCCGACCGCAGAAGCACCGACAGGGAAAATACGGACAAACAATTTCGTGTCTCGCGGTGTCAGCGAACTTTCATATCGCGGGCGTCGTGCAATTTCTCTTAGCGAGATAAAGAACGACGAAAATGTGAGTATACTTGCCGTTTGTTAGTGGCCTGAAATAGAAGGAACATAAATAATCTACGACCGCCTTCGCTACTTCTAAGGTTACGCTGAGCTTTAGCTTCACTTGTTTCCACAAGCTTATGTAGATGACCAATTCCGTTTCGTTGAACGTGGCGGCGTCATTCTATTCACTCCGCGACATGCGTTTTCCAGCGCCGGTAATAACGCTCTAGGCAAAACACGAGTAACCTCAGTGTTCTTCAGGCGCAGCCGCCGCGAATTGAATCGTCGACCCCGTGCTTAGCAGTAGAACGGGTTAAGCCACTCTGCAGCCCCTCGGAAGGCGCGCGACATTTATACACACCACGTCGGTACGAAATCTCGCAGGTGTTCTCGAATATGACAATAGCGCCAGCGAAAAATCGTAAGATATCAAACACGAGGCGCAAAGAAATTATATATATATATATATATATATATATATATATATATCGGTGTCCCCGCTGGGTGCGATGGTTCGTGCTGTTCAGTCTGGCAAGCATGGCGCTCTTTGTATATATCGAGGCTCGTTTAGATTTGCACTGCGCTTCTCCTGTCGTTCTGGTACCTTACGTGGAGGGGCCACTGCAAATTTAGAGTTTGGATATGGTCGCTCAATATGCGTAGAAACACGCATTGCCGGACAATATATACTAATGTCAAAAATACAGGACACATGTTTTTCCGCCGATTTGTATCTGAGTGCTGCGGGCGGGTACCGGTTAGGTTAAAGTTCGGGATGCCGTTTCCATGTGCAGGGCTGCTGTGCGCTTTATTATATGGTTTGCCGCACCTTCAACAGATCGCGCCATGAGCAAAACAAGACCGCGCAATGGCATGTTTGACAGTCTGTGCCCGCAAACACGTGTCCTGCACAATCAGCAGGAAGGCGCTTAGTAGAGCAAATGCGGTCATTATGTCATTAATCGCGACCCATTAGTACATTTGTTGCGTTGCTCGGCCCGGCGCTGCCGTATAGTGTTCCGTAGCGTAACTGCCGTAGCTCTGACTCAGACGTTCTCTTCGATGTCCCACGACTGAATCATTGGGACTCGAGCGTCGGATATTTTCTCTATTTACAACATTCGGCGATAGTGGCTTTGCATGACAATGCCATTTAAAGAATGTGTGAGAAGGTTTTCACTGTAAAAGAAGCTAAATGTCCGGCGCACGGCAGCACTGAGTCATGCACTTGCATTCAGCCAAGCGTGATCATCTCCTCGCTTAAATAAACAAAAAAACATTTACTCCCGCGCGCAGCAGTGTGCTGTCACCCAGCTTCCGCTACGTGCTCCCAGCAATCCAGGATGTCATTGTTGGCAAAGGAAAGCCGACGACGATAAGAATCGGGCCGGAAGAGAAAAAAAAGAAAGAGAGATCCCCTTAGGCGTCGGTTGCACGGTAGGCAACTCCATAACTCTCGCGGTTACAAGGTGTAGAAAGGAGAAACGAAGACGAATGTCTCATTGTTGTGCCCGTGCCAAGGATCGCGGCTCGGCTGCGGATCACGCGATAGCCGAGGTAAGCGAGAGGAAAGGCACCGTGACGGTTAGGTTGGCTTCCGGAGACGTCAACTAATAGAGCTCTTAGAACACGTGTTAGTGGAGACAGACTATCTAGTCTCCGAAATGGATAAACGGCGGACCGGGACTGTGACACATCGGCTCCGTTCTCGACTCTTTCTTCCCACCTTAAGCTTTCTTGACTCTTATTTTCTTTTCCTTGTTTTATCCTTCCGACTTCCGCTCCTATCCTTCCCTCTCGTTACACCAAACAAACCTCTACTTTCCCTCCACTCGCCAGATATTTATATCCATATGACAACGACGCCAACGAGAGAATATGGGAAATTGACTACTATAATTAATGGAACCTTCCAATTATAAGGTTAAAACTTGCAAAAATCAACATGTCATTAATAAACAAAAGGTAACAAAAATGAAAAAAAAAATCGAGTAGAACTCATCTACGTCGAGTACCCAAGATTGCGAAGAGCCGTAACGCGTCAGGCATAAGGCATGTCCTGCAACCGGCTTCCTCCTCTCTCGCGCTTAATTCCATCTGGAAAAGCTGCGTCGTCTGGCGGCACCGCCGTGAAGTCCGCGCATACCCACTTAACCACACACAGTGACCAAAGTTGGCGTCAAATAGTTTCACCGAAGAGCGGCACATAGCCAATGGCGCGTGCCCACGGACGCATGCCTAGTGGCTCCAGGGGCACATACCCATGGGCCCTCAGGATCGGCCCACATTTTTGGTGGCATAGCTAGATGGCCGGAAAAAGAAACTTGTCTGACAATGCCGAGAACGCTATCCGCATTAAATGGCAACTTATGTCGCCTATATTGACACGTATACATGTTTGTCTTTCACCGGTGGCCACTTTCCACCGGCTAACAAATGTTAAACGTTATCGCTCGGCGCAGGACGCGCCTGTATCGGACGTTTCTAGAACGTTATCGATGATTCTTTCCATTGCCTGTTTTCACCGACGCTTCTGTTATCTGATTGCATGACTGACGCGAATTGTCTAGAACTTTCTGGAAGACACGCGGGCATCAGGAATTAATCTAGAACCTTCGATGACTCAGGTATAAAAGCCAACGCGTTTCGCCGCTGATGAGATTTTCGACGATCGCCGACTGTGTTCGCCGCTATCGTTGTGCTTTGAGTGTACCTTGATTTTGTGGGCACAGGTTCGCCCAATAAACTACCAGTTTCGTCGTACACAGTTTCTACGACTGTTTTCTTCAGCGTCACTACTACGTGACATCTGGTGGAGGTGCTAGTGCGTTCATGCAGCGAACGCCCCCGCAAAGCCGCGATCCAAGCCCGAAACCGGAGGACAACGCCAACGTCACCAAGGAACAGCGAGCTAGCCGTAGGCAGCAAGGACTTCTGCCGGAGTACGGACTTCTTCCCGAGAAGACCACAGCGATCAAGGCCAAGTCAACGACCTCAATGGCAGCCCCAGCGTCCCCCATCCTGCTGCAACAACCTCGGGAGCCCCCGACCTTCCGTGGATCATCGGCTGAAGACCCTGAAACCTGGCTGGAGACATACGAGCGGACCGCGACGTTCAACAAATGGAGCGACGACGACAAGCTACGCCATGTCTATTTTTCGTTGGATGACGCTGCTCGAACCTGGTTTGAGAACAGAGAGACCACCCTGGCTACGTGGGACCTCTTTCGTGAAAACTTCGTGAGGACCTTCACGAGTGTCGTACGAAAGAGAGGGCAGAGGTTCTCTTAGAAACCAGAGTACAATTGCCGAACGAGAACATCGCGATCTTCACGGAGGAGATGACTCGCCTCTTCCGCCACGCCGACCCCAACATGTCTGAAGAAAAGAAAGTTCGGTTCTTGATGCGGGGTGTCAAAGACCAACTATTCGCCGGATTGATGCGCAACCCGCCCAAGACTGTCGCCGAATTTCTTTCCGAGGCTACAACGATCGAGAAGACGCTTGAAATGCGCGTCAGGCAATACAACCGCCGTGCCCTGACCAACTACGCCGACGCTCAAGCGCTAGGCGCCGACGACCTGCGCGAGACCATCAGAGCGGTCGTTCGCGAAGAGCTGCATAAGCTCTTTCCCAGGTCGCAGCCTCACGTGGCATCTATCGCCGACGTCGTCAAAGACGAAGTTCAGCGCTCACTTGGAGTTCCCGATGTGCATCCACAATCGCCGCAACCCCAGCCGGAAGCGCTGACCTACGCCGCCGTCGCCCGTTGTCAAGGCCCCCCTCCGCGCTCGCGCCAGGGCCCCGTAACGCCGCAGTTCCGTCGTCCACCGCCGCCGCCACCAGCACGCCCGCCCGTCGCCCAGCGCAGCTACCAGAGGAAGACGGACATTTGGCGCGCCCCCGACCACCGCCCGCTCTGCTATCACTGCGGCGAAGCCGGCCATGTCTACCGTCGATGCCCATACCGCGAGATGGGCCTACGAGGGTTCCCCGTCAACGCGCCGCGTCCCGATCGAGGTGAACGACCGCGCGACATCGCCGACTACCTCGCCGGAGCCCAGTGGCAACCACGACGATCCTCACGCTCGCCGTCACCAGGCCGCTACATCTCGTCGCATCGCCGTCAGTACAACGGTCCCACCCGGGGCCGATCTCCCAGCCCTTACCCGGGAAACTAAAGGCAGCAACCGATGGAGGTGCGGTTGCTGTACGACGCAATGCCGAAGATCCTCCGACGCCGCCGACGACGACGATTCACGATTCATCACGACGAGATATCAGCACGCCGCCTAGCAACAGCCTTGACAACACTTCGCCGCCGAAAGAAGACCTTCCGACGCGACGTAGCAGCAGCAGAGCAAGCCGACGCAGCCGTGATCCGACGCCACGAATTAACCGCAACGCCAGACGCCGGTCTACCGATCTAGACGTGCTCATCGATGGCCATAACGTCACCGCTCTCGTCGACACTGGAGCCGACTATTCCGTCTTCAGTGGCCCGTTCGCCGCCAAGTTGAAGAAGGTGAAAACAGCCTGGCAAGGACCCGATGTCCGGACAGCGGGAGGCCACCTAATAACGCCGACTGGAATCTGCACAGCGCGAGTCACGGTAAACAACCGCACTTACCCGGCGAGCTTCGTAATCCTGCAGCACTGCTCCAGGGATGTCATCCTAGGCATGGACTTTCTAAATCAACACGGTGCAGTCATCGACTTAAGGTCCAGGTTGATAACGCTTTCAACGCACAACGCGATACCACCGGATACAAGCATAAGTTACCATGCCTTGAATGTGCTTGAAGAACAAGTCACCGTTCCGCCTCGCTCCAGCGTAATGATTTCCGTCGGTACCGTAGTGCCTGCAGACATGGAGGGCGTCATCGAGGGCGATCATCACTTACTGCTCGACCGTGAAATTTGCGTCGCTAGAGGCATAGCTGAGCTACGTGCAGGGAAAGCAAGGGTGATGCTCACGAACTTCAGCCCCGAATACAAGCACATTAACAAAGGCACCACGGTCGCCTACATCGACGAAATAGTACAAGCCAGCAGTGCGTTCGCCTTCACGGATTCCAGTGCACCTGCAACGACGACAATAGTACCTGAACCAACTTTCGACGTCAATCAGAACCTTCCCAGGCACAAGAAAGAACAACTAAAGGCTCTGCTCCTGCAATACGAGGACTGCTTCTCGTCGTCGTCAAAGTTCGACAAACCCCTGTCGCCAAGCACCGCATCACAACCGACGAAAATGTCCGGCCACTCCGTCAGAGCCCGTACCGAGTTTCGGCGCGCGAACGCGAGGCCATAAGGCAACAAGTCGACGAAATGCTACGCGACGACATCATCCAGCCGTCCAAGAGTCCGTGGGCGTCCCCCGTGGTGTTAGTGAAGAAGAAGGATGGAACCCTACGTTTCTGCGTCGATTATCGTCGCCTCAACAAATCACGAAGAAGGACGTATACCCCCTCCCACGGATTGACGACGCCTTGGATCGACTCTACAACGCAAAGTATTTTTCGTCGATGGACCTCAAAACCGGCTACTGGCAAATCGAAGTCGACGAGAGGGACCGGGAGAAGACTGCGTTTATAACACCAGACGGACTGTTCGAGTTCAAGGTCATGCCGTTTGGTCTTTGCTCGGCGCCTGCCACTTTCCAACGTGTCATGGATACAGTACTGGCAGGCTTGAAGTGGCAGACTTGCCTCGTCTATTTGGACGACGTCGTTGTGTTTGCCTCAAGCTTCGAGGAACACCTCCGGCGCCTTGAAACAGTTCTTCAAGCAATCAAGACCTCCGGACTCACGTTGAAGCCAGAAAAGTGCCGCTTCGCATACGAGGAGCTCTTGTTTTTGGGCCACGTCATCAACAAGTCTGGAGTGCGCCCCGACCCTCAGAAAACTGCGGCCATCTCCAACTTTCCTGCGCCCGCTGACAAGAAGGCAGTGCGTAGATTTCTTGGACTGTGCGCCTATTACAGGCGCTTCGTCAAGAATTTTTCACGGATCGCTGAGCCACTGACGTATCTCACGAAGGCCGACGTCGAGTTCAAGTGGGAGACGCCGCAAGTCGAAGCATTTGAAGAACTGAAGCGACGCCTGCAATCGCCGCCAATACTTGCGCACTTCGACGAAAATGCCGATACCGAAGTCCACACCGACGCAAGCAGCGTAGGACTCGGCGCCGTGCTTGTGCAGAGGACTGACGGACTAGAAAGGGTTGTAAGTTACGCTAGCCGGTCGCTATCGAAGGCGGAAGCAAATTATTCCACAACAGAAAAGGAGTGCCTCGCCATCATCTGGGCAACATCTAAGTTTCGCCCCTACCTCTATGGCAGGCCCTTTAAAGTTGTAAGCGACCACCACGCCTTGTGTTGGCTAGCTAACTTGAAGGATCCTTCAGGTCGCCTCGCACGATGGAGCCTGAGACTTCAAGCATTCGACATCACCGTCGTTTACAAATCCGGGCGAAAGCACGCTGACGCCGATTGTTTGTCTCGCGCCCCCGTCGAACCGCCGCCACAAGACGACCAGGATGACGACACTTTCTTGGGACCCATCAGTGCCGACGAATTCGCCGAACAACAGCGAGCCGACCCGGAACTAAGGAGCCTTGTAGACTACCTGGAAGGCAAGACCGTCATTGTGCCGAAGGCGTTCAGGCGAGGATTGGCGTCGTTTTCTTGCAAACGACATTCTCCTAAAGAAGAACTTCTCGCCTCTTCGAGCCAACTACCTCCTCGTGGTACCCTCAGCATTGCGTCCAGAGGTTCTGCAAGCTCTCCATGACGACCCAACGGCTGGCATCTCGGTTTTTCCCGCACTCTCGCGAGGATACAAGAGAAATACTACTGGCCTCGCCTCTCTGCTGACGTCGCCCATTACGTAAGGACATGCCGAGACTGTCAGCGACGCAAAACACCGCCGACAAGGCCAGCCGGGCTTCTACAACCGATCGAGCCACCTCGCCGACCGTTCCAGCAGATCGGGATGGACTTACTGGGGCCTTTTCCGACGTCCGACGTCCGGGAATAAATGGATCATCGTAGCTACGGACTACCTCACCCGCTACGCCGAAACAAAAGCCTTGCCCAAAGGCACTGCCGACGAGGTAGCCCGATTCTTCGTTGAGAACATCCTCCTGCGTCACGGTGCCCCGGAAGTCGTCATCACCGACAGAGGTACGGCCTTCACGGCTGAACTAACTCAAGCCATCCTGCGATACAGCCAGACAAGCCATCGCCGCACCACCGCCTACCACCCGCAGACGAATGGCCTCACCGAGCGCCTAAATAAGACCATCGCCGACATGCTGGCAATGTACGTCGACGTCGAACACAAGACGTGGGATGCCATCCTTCCGTACGTGACCTTCGCATACAACACGGC
>NC_051157.2:24678843-24681343 GCF_013339745.2 Dermacentor silvarum
AACGAGGGACACTTATGCAATACGTTTAACATTTGCTACGCAAGTTTTTGAACAACTTACTGCCTTGCAATAGACGGCTCTAATGTAACTTATGTTCTCATTTGTGTACAATTATTAAACAACTTACTCATTGTCGCAAGTTCTGTAACCGCAGGTAAATTTTACCCACGGGTAAAATGCATTGTCCCCCGCCCGCCAAATGCGACGTTGTTTGACCTTCCACATGCCCACAGCGCAGACGCGCGCACCCCATCCTGTAGGTGCTGGCCACGGTCCAGGCACCAACATCAACGCTATCGCGCCTGGGCTCAGGCCACAAAGTCCTACGAGAAATTTCTATGAATAAAGTAACAAACGTAACCTAATGACTAGTAAACGGCACTGGTTAGCAGAGGGTAGGCGTTTTTTTTTTTTTCTTCCTCGCTTTCGCTGCTGTCCTAGACATGCAGTCTAAAGGCACGTCCACACCGAAGGCGGAGCGGGCAAGCGGACAGGCGGATCCGGCCAAGCGGCTGCGGATTTTCTGCTTTGCGGAAAATACGCGGCCGCTTGGCCGGATCGCTGTCGGACCGATTTTTCCGGGCGGAAAAGTTGGCCGCTTTGGCCGCAGCCAATCAGAACCCAAGATGGCGGAAGCGCTGGTGAAGGAATGTAAACATCCGGTCGAGATAATGCAAATGGCGTCCACCATGTCTGAACTGGCTGTGTTCTCTGTGGAACTGCTGCTGGACATAATCAAGCAGTACCGGGTCCTGTACGACAAATGCAACCCGAGGTACAAAAAAAAAAAAAAAAAAACCGACTATAAGAAAGAGCTGTGGAAAGAGATTACGCAGGATTTGGGTGTGACTAGTAAGTGCACAGCATCTAGTTCACGTCCGTGAAATTGCGAGATGCTCCGCCTCCCCGGTGGCGCGGGCCGCGAGACAACTTGGCCGGTCTGAACAGCCGCGCGCGCTCTCCACCTCGCCGCTTTGAAAATCCGCTTGGCCACTTGGCCGCTCCGCTTTCGGTGTGAACGTGCCTTAAGTCTACTTACTCTCATTGCTGCTACACAGCTTCCATGAAAATCTACAATGCTAAAGATCAAGGTGCAGATAGTCATGTACGGGTCTCCTACGAAACTAGAATTACGTTCACAAATAAGCGTTCTGTTAAGGCGTAATAAGACGGAAATCGCCGTCACCGTCGCATTCATTATCTTGCTACTTTATGGTACACTAGGTTCGGAGCCCATCCGAGTTGGTTCGCAAGCAGTGGGAAGATGTCCAGGCATAACTTCCTTGCTACTATAGGGGGAACTTAGCGATGAATAGACGGAAATAAGAACAAAGGAGATAAAGAGACAAGGCCAGAGGATAAGTTCGATACTCCAAGCAGGAATAGATCGTGGGACCTGTTCTCGCATCTCTTAAATTGTTGCGTCTGTGAGCAGCAACAAATCGCAATGGTTGCCTTTTGGTCAGTGCAAACAGAGGCACGGCTGCAACGAACGCGGAAGTGGACACTCGCCAGGAGGTTCTGTGCCAGAGGTAGCAGCGCAGCACGCCGTTCGCCGATAACGCGCACTCTGTGTTATCAGTTTTCGCCACTAACTTGCCGGAAGAAACGCTAACGGACACCAATTTCGTGGCAATCAACTTCCTGCGTGAGCACAATGTGTTCAGGTATGGCTGTGGATTCTAAGACACCTAACCTTACAGTCGACAGCAAAAGCCGACCGTACTCGAGGTCTTAAGCGATGCCACATGCCCTACCTTCGAATCTTAATAAAGTTGACACTCACTCACTCGAATCTTTCAGCACCCTTTTGCGGTAACCTTCGACGTTGTCCAAGACGTCACGCGCACGCCGCAGAACGCGCTCCCAACGCAACCATGCAACAACGCCTGTGACACAGCCGGTATAGCATTACAAAGTCATTATTACTCTGAATAAATGCACTTGCAATGCGTGTGACTTTTAAGGTATTCAGGGCAGACAATGGTGGCCAGCCTGTCAGCCCGGTGTCAAAGTTTCCAACAACAGGACTTATCTGCCGTACTAACGAACAAGACCTTGGCCAGAGCGAGTGGCGTTGAAATTGGAATAGTTTTCATATCTAACGTCTGATTTCTGTTCACTGTGTAGTCCCGTTTAGAAGCCTTGTCGTGGGTATGTGTCATCTCAAGCGATCAAACGATATCAAGGGGCATATCAGCGTGCACGGACTCGCACGACTCACACATTTCAGAGGCCTCGTTCAAGGACATGCAGGAAAAGACAGGTCGTCGAGGTGTCATAACAACACCCGCTTCCTTGCCAGAACAATGCACGCAGAGCAGAACAACATCTACACGCGACCGTTCGTGCCCGACAGTCACCCAGTGTCGTGCAGCACAGCTGCTCCACGAAGTCGATTCTGCAATGGCGCTATACACGGAGACACACGTACACAGCTGCGAGCACAGCGCGTGGCTAGGTCGAAACAGGCGTAGCTCACAAATGCAGCGTAACACAA